>NW_027462579.1:0-54279 GCF_050947455.1 Rhinoderma darwinii
CTCTTGAACCGTAAGTCACAGACGCTCGCTCTTGGCTGCATTCGTTTCAGCTCGTGGCAGCCCGTCTAAAAACACTATCTTGGACTTCTCTGGATGTTTCCCAGGCGAGCAACTGGCAGCATGTTCAGAACGACTGTTTCTGAGGCTAATTCTTGAACCGTAAGTCATAGACGCTCGATCTTGGCGGCATTCGTCTCAGCGCCTGGCAATTAGTATAGAAGCACTGTTTCCCACTGTTTCTGAGGCTAATTCTTGAACCGTAAGTCATAGATGCTAGATCTTGGCGGCATTCGTCTCAGCGCCTGGCAATTAGTATAGAAGCACTGCATTTGACTTCTCTGGATGTTTCCCAGGCGAGCTATTGACAAGTAAATCCTAGACGCTCGATCTTGGTTATTTTCGCTTTCGCGGCTGGCAGCAAAGTTCAGAACCATGTTTCTGTGAATAACTCTTGAACCGTAAGTCACAGACGCTCGCTCTTGGCTGCATTCGTTTCAGCTCGTGGCAGCCAGTCTAAAAAACACTATCTTGGACTTCTCTGGATGTTTCCCAGACGAGCTATTGGCAGCATGTTCAGAACCACTGTTTCTGAGGCTAATTCTTGAACCGTAAGTCATAGACGCTCGATCTTGGCGGCATTCGTCTCAGCGCCTGGCAATTAGTATAGAAGCACTGTTTCCCACTGTTTCTGAGGCTAATTCTTGAACCGTAAGTCATAGACGCTAGATCTTGGCGGCATTCGTCTCAGCGCCTGGCAATTAGTATAGAAGACTGTCTTTGACTTCTCTGGATGTTTCCCAGGCGAGCTATTGACAAGTAAATCCTAGACGCTCGATCTTGGTTATTTTCGCTTTCGCGGCTGGCAGCAAAGTTCAGAACCATGTTTCTGTGAATAACTCTTGAACCGTAAGTCACAGACGCTCGATCTTGGCTGCATTCGTTTCAGCTCGTGGCAGCCCGTCTAGAAAAAACTATCTTGGACTTCTCTGGATGTTTCCCAGACGAGCTATTGGCAGCATGTTCAGAACCACTGTTTCTGAGGCTAATTCTTGAACCGTAAGTCATAGACGCTCGATCTTGGCGGCATTCGTCTCAGCGCCTGGCAATTAGTATAGAAGCACTGTTTCCCACTGTTTCTGAGGCTAATTCTTGAACCGTAAGTCATAGACGCTAGATCTTGGCGGCATTCGTCTCAACGCCTGGCAATTAGTATAGAAGCACTGTCTTTGACTTCTCTGGATGTTTCCCAGGCGAGCTATTGACAAGTAAATCCTAGACGCTCGATCTTGGTTATTTTCGCTTTCGCGGCTGGCAGCAAAGTTCAGAACCATGTTTCTGTGAATAACTCTTGAACCGTAAGTCACAGACGCTCGCTCTTGGCTGCATTCGTTTCAGCTCGTGGCAGCCCGTCTAGAAAAAACTATCTTGGACTTCTCTGGATGTTTCCCAGGCGAGCTATTGGCAGCATGTTCAGAACCACTGTTTCTGAGGCTAATTCTTGAACCGTAAGTCTTAGACGCTCGATCTTGGCGCCATTCGTCTCAGCGCCTGGCAATTAGTATAGAAGCACTGTTTCCCACTGTTTCTGAGGCTAATTCTTGAACCGTAAGTCATAGACGCTAGATTTTGGCGGCATTCGTCTCAGCGCCTGGCAATTAGTATAGAAGCACTGTTTCCCACTGTTTCTGAGGCTAATTCTTGAACCGTAAGTCATAGACGCTAGATCTTGGCGGCATTCGTCTCAACGCCTGGCAATTAGTATAGAAGCACTGTCTTTGACTTCTCTGGATGTTTCCCAGGCGAGCTATTGACAATTAAATCCTAGACGCTCGATCTTGGTTATTTTCGCTTTCGCGGCTGGCAGCAAAGTTCAGAACCATGTTTCTGTGAATAACTCTTGAACCGTAAGTCACAGACGCTCGCTCTTGGCTGCATTCGTTTCAGCTCGTGGCAGCCAGTCTAAAAAACACTATCTTGGACTTCTCTGGATGTTTCCCAGGCGAGCTATTGGCAGCATGTTCAGAACCACTGTTTCTGAGGCTAATTCTTGAACCGTAAGTCATAGACGCTAGATCTTGGCGGCATTCGTCTCAGCGCCTGGCAATTAGTATAGAAGCACTGTTTCCCACTGTTTCTGAGGCTAATTCTTGAACCGTAAGTCATAGACGCTAGATCTTGGCGGCATTCGTCTCAGCGCCTGGCAATTCGTATAGAAGCACTGTCTTTGACTTCTCTGGATGTTTCCCAGTCGAGCTATTGACAATTAAATCCTAGACGCTCGATCTTGGTTATTTTCGCTTTCGCGGCTGGCAGCAAAGTTCAGAACCATGTTTCTGTGAATAACTCTTGAACCGTAAGTCACAGACGCTCGCTCTTGGCTGCATTCGTTTCAGCTCGTGGCAGCCAGTCTAAAAAACACTATCTTGGACTTCTCTGGATGTTTCCCAGGCGAGCTATTGGCAGCATGTTCAGAACCACTGTTTCTGAGGCTAATTCTTGAACCGTAAGTCATAGACGCTAGATCTTGGCGGCATTCGTCTCAGCGCCTGGCAATTAGTATAGAAGCACTGTTTCCCACTGTTTCTGAGGCTAATTCTTGAACCGTAAGTCATAGACGCTAGATCTTGGCGGCATTCGTCTCAGCGCCTGGCAATTAGTATAGAAGCACTGTCTTTGACTTCTCTGGATGTTTCCCAGGCGAGCTATTGACAAGTAAATCCTAGACGCTCGATCTTGGTTATTTTCGCTTTCGCGGCTGGCAGCAAAGTTCAGAACCATGTTTCTGTGAATAACTCTTGAACCGTAAGTCACAGACGCTCGCTCTTGGCTGCATCTCGTGGCAGCCAGTCTAAAAAACACTATCTTGGACTTCTCTGGATGTTTCCCAGACGAGCTATTGGCAGCATGTTCAGAACCACTGTTTCTGAGGCTAATTCTTGAACCGTAAGTCATAGACGCTCGATCTTGGCGGCATTCGTCTCAGCGCCTGGCAATTAGTATAGAAGCACTGTTTCCCACTGTTTCTGAGGCTAATTCTTGAACCGTAAGTCATAGACGCTAGATCTTGGCGGCATTCGTCTCAGCGCCTGGCAATTAGTATAGAAGCACTGTCTTTGACTTCTCTGGATGTTTCCCAGGCGAGCTATTGACAAGTAAATCCTAGACGCTCGATCTTGGTTATTTTCGCTTTCGCGGCTGGCAGCAAAGTTCAGAACCATGTTTCTGTGAATAACTCTTGAACCGTAAGTCACAGACGCTCGCTCTTGGCTGCATTCGTTTCAGCTCGTGGCAGCCAGTCTAAAAAACACTATCTTGGACTTCTCTGGATGTTTCCCAGGCGAGCTATTGGCAGCATGTTCAGAACCACTGTTTCTGAGGCTAATTCTTGAACCGTAAGTCATAGACGCTCGATCTTGGCGGCATTCGTCTCAGCACCTGGCAATTAGTATAGAAGCACTGTTTCCCACTGTTTCTGAGGCTAATTCTTGAACCGTAAGTCATAGACGCTAGATCTTGGCGGCATTCGTCTCAGCGCCTAGCAATTAGTATAGAAGCACTGTCTTTGACTTCTCTGGATGTTTCCCAGGCGAGCTATTGACAATTAAATCCTAGACGCTCGATCTTGGTTATTTTCGCTTTCGCGGCTGGCAGCAAAGTTCAGAACCATGTTTCTGTGAATAACTCTTGAACCGTAAGTCACAGACGCTCGCTCTTGGCTGCATTCGTTTCAGCTCGTGGCAGCCAGTCTAAAAAACACTATCTTGGACTTCTCTGGATGTTTCCCAGGCGAGCTATTGGCAGCATGTTCAGAACCACTGTTTCTGAGGCTAATTCTTGAACCGTAAGTCATAGACGCTAGATCTTGGCGGCATTCGTCTCAGCGCCTGGCAATTAGTATAGAAGCACTGTTTCCGAGGCTAATTCTTGAACCGTAAGTCATAGACGCTAGATCTTGGCGGCATTCGTCTCAGCGCCTGGCAATTAGTATAGAAGCACTGTCTTTGACTTCTCTGGATGTTTCCCAGGCGAGCTATTGACAATTAAATCCTAGACGCTCGATCTTGGTTATTTTCGCTTTCGCGGCTGTCAGCAAAGTTCAGAACCATGTTTCTGTGAATAACTCTTGAACCGTAAGTCACAGACGCTCGCTCTTGGCTGCATTCGTTTCAGCTCGTGGCAGCCAGTCTAAAAAACACTATCTTGGACTTCTCTGGATGTTTCCCAGGCGAGCTATTGGCAGCATGTTCAGAACCACTGTTTCTGAGGCTAATTCTTGAACCGTAAGTCATAGACGCTAGATCTTGGCGGCATTCGTCTCAGCGCCTGGCAATTAGTATAGAAGCACTGTTTCCCACTGTTTCTGAGGCTAATTCTTGAACCGTAAGTCATAGACGCTAGATCTTGGCGGCATTCGTCTCAGCGCCTGGCAATTAGTATAGAAGCACTGTCTTTGACTTCTCTGGATGTTTCCCAGGCGAGCTATTGACAAGTAAATCCTAGACGCTCGATCTTGGTTATTTTCGCTTTCGCGGCTGGCAGCAAAGTTCAGAACCATGTTTCTGTGAATAACTCTTGAACCGTAAGTCACAGACGCTCGCTCTTGGCTGCATTCGTTTCAGCTCGTGGCAGCCAGTCTAAAAAACACTATCTTGGACTTCTCTGGATGTTTCCCAGGCGAGCTATTGGCAGCATGTTCAGAACCACTGTTTCTGAGGCTAATTCTTGAACCGTAAGTCATAGACGCTCGATCTTGGCGGCATTCGTCTCAGCGCCTGGCAATTAGTATAGAAGCACTGTTTCCCACTGTTTCTGAGGCTAATTCTTGAACCGTAAGTCATAGACGCTAGATCTTGGCGGCATTCGTCTCAGCGCCTGGCAATTAGTATAGAAGCACTGTCTTTGACTTCTCTGGATGTTTCCCAGGCGAGCTATTGACAATTAAATCCTAGACGCTCGATCTTGGTTATTTTCGCTTTCGCGGCTGGCAGCAAAGTTCAGAACCATGTTTCTGTGAATAACTCTTGAACCGTAAGTCACAGACGCTCGCTCTTGGCTGCATTCGTTTCAGCTCGTGGCAGCCAGTCTAAAAAACACTATCTTGGACTTCTCTGGATGTTTCCCAGGCGAGCTATTGGCAGCATGTTCAGAACCACTGTTTCTGAGGCTAATTCTTGAACCGTAAGTCATAGACGCTAGATCTTGGCGGCATTCGTCTCAGCGCCTGGCAATTAGTATAGAAGCACTGTTTCCCACTGTTTCTGAGGCTAATTCTTGAACCGTAAGTCATAGACGCTAGATCTTGGCGGCATTCGTCTCAGCGCCTGGCAATTAGTATAGAAGCACTGTCTTTGACTTCTCTGGATGTTTCCCAGGCGAGCTATTGACAAGTAAATCCTAGACGCTCGATCTTGGTTATTTTCGCTTTCGCGGCTGGCAGCAAAGTTCAGAACCATGTTTCTGTGAATAACTCTTGAACCGTAAGTCACAGACGCTCGCTCTTGGCTGCATTCGTTTCAGCTCGTGGCAGCCCGTCTAAAAAAAACTATCTTGGACTTCTCTGGATGTTTCCCAGGCGAGCTATTGGCAGCATGTTCAGAACCACTGTTTCTGAGGCTAATTCTTGAACCGTAAGTCATAGACGCTAGATCTTGGCGGCATTCGTCTCAGCGCCTGGCAATTAGTATAGAAGCACTGTTTCCCACTGTTTCTGAGGCTAATTCTTGAACCGTAAGTCATAGACGCTAGATCTTGGCGGCATTCGTCTCAGCGCCTGGCAATTAGTATAGAAGCACTGTCTTTGACTTCTCTGGATGTTTCCCAGGCGAGCTATTGACAATTAAATCCTAGACGCTCGATCTTGGTTATTTTCGCTTTCGCGGCTGGCAGCAAAGTTCAGAACCATGTTTCTGTGAATAACTCTTGAACCGTAAGTCACAGACGCTCGCTCTTGGCTGCATTCGTTTCAGCTCGTGGCAGCCCGTCTAAAAAAACTATCTTGGACTTCTCTGGATGTTTCCCAGGCGAGCTATTGGCAGCATGTTCAGAACCACTGTTTCTGAGGCTAATTCTTGAACCGTAAGTCTTAGACGCTCGATCTTGGCGCCATTCGTCTCAGCGCCTGGCAATTAGTATAGAAGCACTGTTTCCCACTGTTTCTGAGGCTAATTCTTGAACCGTAAGTCATAGACGCTAGATTTTGGCGGCATTCGTCTCAGCGCCTGGCAATTAGTATAGAAGCACTGTTTCCCACTGTTTCTGAGGCTAATTCTTGAACCGTAAGTCATAGACGCTAGATCTTGGCGGCATTCGTCTCAGCGCCTGGCAATTAGTATAGAAGCACTGTCTTTGACTTCTCTGGATGTTTCCCAGGCGAGCTATTGACAATTAAATCCTAGACGCTCGATCTTGGTTATTTTCGCTTTCGCGGCTGGCAGCAAAGTTCAGAACCATGTTTCTGTGAATAACTCTTGAACCGTAAGTCACAGACGCTCGCTCTTGGCTGCATTCGTTTCAGCTCGTGGCAGCCAGTCTAAAAAACACTATCTTGGACTTCTCTGGATGTTTCCCAGGCGAGCTATTGGCAGCATGTTCAGAACCACTGTTTCTGAGGCTAATTCTTGAACCGTAAGTCATAGACGCTAGATCTTGGCGGCATTCGTCTCAGCGCCTGGCAATTAGTATAGAAGCACTGTTTCCCACTGTTTCTGAGGCTAATTCTTGAACCGTAAGTCATAGACGCTAGATCTTGGCGGCATTCGTCTCAGCGCCTGGCAATTAGTATAGAAGCACTGTCTTTGACTTCTCTGGATGTTTCCCAGGCGAGCTATTGACAATTAAATCCTAGACGCTCGATCTTGGTTATTTTCGCTTTCGTGGCTGTCAGCAAAGTTCAGAACCATGTTTCTGTGAATAACTCTTGAACCGTAAGTCACAGACGCTCGCTCTTGGCTGCATTCGTTTCAGCTCGTGGCAGCCAGTCTAAAAAACACTATCTTGGACTTCTCTGGATGTTTCCCAGGCGAGCTATTGGCAGCATGTTCAGAACCACTGTTTCTGAGGCTAATTCTTGAACCGTAAGTCATAGACGCTAGATCTTGGCGGCATTCGTCTCAGCGCCTGGCAATTAGTATAGAAGCACTGTTTCCCACTGTTTCTGAGGCTAATTCTTGAACCGTAAGTCATAGACGCTAGATCTTGGCGGCATTCGTCTCAGCGCCTGGCAATTAGTATAGAAGCACTGTCTTTGACTTCTCTGGATGTTTCCCAGGCGAGCTATTGACAAGTAAATCCTAGACGCTCGATCTTGGTTATTTTCGCTGTCGCGGCTGCCAGCAAAGTTCAGAACCATGTTTCTGTGAATAACTCTTGAACCGTAAGTCACAGACGCTCGCTCTTGGCTGCATTCGTTTCAGCTCGTGGCAGCCAGTCTAAAAAACACTATCTTGGACTTCTCTGGATGTTTCCCAGGCGAGCTATTGGCAGCATGTTCAGAACCACTGTTTCTGAGGCTAATTCTTGAACCTTAAGTCATAGACGCTCGATCTTGGCGGCATTCGTCTCAGCACCTGGCAATTAGTATAGAAGCACTGTTTCCCACTGTTTCTGAGGCTAATTCTTGAACCGTAAGTCATAGACGCTAGATCTTGGCGGCATTCGTCTCAGCGCCTAGCAATTAGTATAGAAGCACTGTCTTTGACTTCTCTGGATGTTTCCCAGGCGAGCTATTGACAATTAAATCCTAGACGCTCGATCTTGGTTATTTTCGCTTTCGCGGCTGGCAGCAAAGTTCAGAACCATGTTTCTGTGAATAACTCTTGAACCGTAAGTCACAGACGCTCGCTCTTGGCTGCATTCGTTTCAGCTCGTGGCAGCCAGTCTAAAAAACACTATCTTGGACTTCTCTGGATGTTTCCCAGGCGAGCTATTGGCAGCATGTTCAGAACCACTGTTTCTGAGGCTAATTCTTGAACCGTAAGTCATAGACGCTAGATCTTGGCGGCATTCGTCTCAGCGCCTGGCAATTAGTATAGAAGCACTGTTTCCCACTGTTTCTGAGGCTAATTCTTGAACCGTAAGTCATAGACGCTAGATCTTGGCGGCATTCGTCTCAGCGCCTGGCAATTAGTATAGAAGCACTGTCTTTGACTTCTCTGGATGTTTCCCAGGCGAGCTATTGACAATTAAATCCTAGACGCTCGATCTTGGTTATTTTCGCTTTCGCGGCTGTCAGCAAAGTTCAGAACCATGTTTCTGTGAATAACTCTTGAACCGTAAGTCACAGACGCTCGCTCTTGGCTGCATTCGTTTCAGCTCGTGGCAGCCAGTCTAAAAAACACTATCTTGGACTTCTCTGGATGTTTCCCAGGCGAGCTATTGGCAGCATGTTCAGAACCACTGTTTCTGAGGCTAATTCTTGAACCGTAAGTCATAGACACTAGATCTTGGCGGCATTCGTCTCAGCGCCTGGCAATTAGTATAGAAGCACTGTTTCCCACTGTTTCTGAGGCTAATTCTTGAACCGTAAGTCATAGACGCTAGATCTTGGCGGCATTCGTCTCAGCGCCTGGCAATTAGTATAGAAGCACTGTCTTTGACTTCTCTGGATGTTTCCCAGGCGAGCTATTGACAAGTAAATCCTAGACGCTCGATCTTGGTTATTTTCGCTTTCGCGGCTGGCAGCAAAGTTCAGAACCATGTTTCTGTGAATAACTCTTGAACCGTAAGTCACAGACGCTCGCTCTTGGCTGCATTCGTTTCAGCTCGTGGCAGCCCGTCTAAAAAAAACTATCTTGGACTTCTCTGGATGTTTCCCAGGCGAGCTATTGGCAGCATGTTCAGAACCACTGTTTCTGAGGCTAATTCTTGAACCGTAAGTCTTAGACGCTCGATCTTGGCGCCATTCGTCTCAGCGCCTGGCAATTAGTATAGAAGCACTGTTTCCCACTGTTTCTGAGGCTAATTCTTGAACCGTAAGTCATAGACGCTAGATTTTGGCGGCATTCGTCTCAGCGCCTGGCAATTAGTATAGAAGCACTGTTTCCCACTGTTTCTGAGGCTAATTCTTGAACCGTAAGTCATAGACGCTAGATCTTGGCGGCATTCGTCTCAGCGCCTGGCAATTAGTATAGAAGCACTGTCTTTGACTTCTCTGGATGTTTCCAAGGCGAGCTATTGACAAGTAAATCCTAGACGCTCGATCTTGGTTATTTTCGCTTTCGCGGCTGGCAGCAAAGTTCAGAACCATGTTTCTGTGAATAACTCTTGAACCGTAAGTCACAGACGCTCGCTCTTGGCTGCATTCGTTTCAGCTCGTGGCAGCCAGTCTAAAAAACACTATCTTGGACTTCTCTGGATGTTTCCCAGGCGAGCTATTGGCAGCATGTTCAGAACCACTGTTTCTGAGGCTAATTCTTGAACCGTAAGTCATAGACGCTAGATCTTGGCGGCATTCGTCTCAGCGCCTGGCAATTAGTATAGAAGCACTGTTTCCCACTGTTTCTGAGGCTAATTCTTGAACCGTAAGTCATAGACGCTAGATCTTGGCGGCATTCGTCTCAGCGCCTGGCAATTAGTATAGAAGCACTGTCTTTGACTTCTCTGGATGTTTCCCAGGCGAGCTATTGACAAGTAAATCCTAGACGCTCGATCTTGGTTATTTTCGCTTTCACGGCTGGCAGCAAAGTTCAGAACCATGTTTCTGTGAATAACTCTTGAACCGTAAGTCACAGACGCTCGCTCTTGGCTGCATTCGTTTCAGCTCGTGGCAGCCAGTCTAAAAAACACTATCTTGGACTTCTCTGGATGTTTCCCAGACGAGCTATTGGCAGCATGTTCAGAACCACTGTTTCTGAGGCTAATTCTTGAACCGTAAGTCATAGACGCTCGATCTTGGCGGCATTCGTCTCAGCGCCTGGCAATTAGTATAGAAGCACTGTTTCCCACTGTTTCTGAGGCTAATTCTTGAACCGTAAGTCATAGACGCTAGATCTTGGCGGCATTCGTCTCAGCGCCTGGCAATTAGTATAGAAGCACTGTCTTTGACTTCTCTGGATGTTTCCCAGGCGAGCTATTGACAAGTAAATCCTAGACGCTCGATCTTGGTTATTTTCGCTTTCGCGGCTGGCAGCAAAGTTCAGAACCATGAATGAATACCTATATAGAACCAGACCTAACGATAAACGTTATAGTAAACGTCCACACATATCAAGGAAAAACAGACAATAAATACCTATAACTGTATGTGAAGACAAATCAAATCTCCCAAAAGGGAAAAATAATGACACCAAGTACAGTAAGTAACTTGCAAAAAATATAAATTCTTTATTACAATATACATAAGAACATGTTGGCCATCAGGACCTAAAAACCACAGACAATTAAAATATACAATGTGGAGAACATGAGGCTACTCAGAATGGCCTATATTCAACATTCAATAATACCAGACAGGGTCACTATGACAGTCATGCTATAAATGTACAGTACAAGGATAACCGACACCACAAAATGTGTCTCCAAAAAGCATGCTAAAACAGAACAATGTAATACAGACCCTGTAAAAAATAGTATACACGAGAGAAAGTTCAGAACCATGTTTCTGTGAATAACTCTTGAACCGTAAGTCACAGACGCTCGCTCTTGGCTGCATTCGTTTCAGCTCGTGGCAGCCAGTCTAAAAAACACTATCTTGGACTTCTCTGGATGTTTCCCAGGCGAGCTATTGGCAGCATGTTCAGAACCACTGTTTCTGAGGCTAATTCTTGAACCTTAAGTCATAGACGCTCGATCTTGGCGGCATTCGTCTCAGCACCTGGCAATTAGTATAGAAGCACTGTTTCCCACTGTTTCTGAGGCTAATTCTTGAACCGTAAGTCATAGACGCTAGATCTTGGCGGCATTCGTCTCAGCGCCTAGCAATTAGTATAGAAGCACTGTCTTTGACTTCTCTGGATGTTTCCCAGGCGAGCTATTGACAATTAAATCCTAGACGCTCGATCTTGGTTATTTTCGCTTTCGCGGCTGGCAGCAAAGTTCAGAACCATGTTTCTGTGAATAACTCTTGAACCGTAAGTCACAGACGCTCGCTCTTGGCTGCATTCGTTTCAGCTCGTGGCAGCCAGTCTAAAAAACACTATCTTGGACTTCTCTGGATGTTTCCCAGGCGAGCTATTGGCAGCATGTTCAGAACCACTGTTTCTGAGGCTAATTCTTGAACCGTAAGTCATAGACGCTAGATCTTGGCGGCATTCGTCTCAGCGCCTGGCAATTAGTATAGAAGCACTGTTTCCCACTGTTTCTGAGGCTAATTCTTGAACCGTAAGTCATAGACGCTAGATCTTGGCGGCATTCGTCTCAGCGCCTGGCAATTAGTATAGAAGCACTGTCTTTGACTTCTCTGGATGTTTCCCAGGCGAGCTATTGACAAGTAAATCCTAGACGCTCGATCTTGGTTATTTTCGCTTTCGCGGCTGGCAGCAAAGTTCAGAACCATGAATGAATACCTATATAGAACCAGACCTAACGATAAACGTTATAGTAAACGTCCACACATATCAAGGAAAAACAGACAATAAATACCTATAACTGTATGTGAAGACAAATCAAATCTCCCAAAAGGGAAAAATAATGACACCAAGTACAGTAAGTAACGTGCAAAAAATATAAATTCTTTATTACAATATACATAAGAACATGTTGGCCATCAGGACCTAAAAACCACAGACAATTAAAATATACAATGTGGAGAACATGAGGCTACTCAGAATGGCCTATATTCAACATTCAATAATACCAGACAGGGTCACTATGACAGTCATGCTATAAATGTACAGTACAAGGATAACCGACACCACAAAATGTGTCTCCAAAAAGCATGCTAAAACAGAACAATGTAATACAGACCCTGTAAAAAATAGTATACACGAGAGAAAGTTCAGAACCATGTTTCTGTGAATAACTCTTGAACCGTAAGTCACAGACGCTCGCTCTTGGCTGCATTCGTTTCAGCTCGTGGCAGCCAGTCTAAAAAACACTATCTTGGACTTCTCTGGATGTTTCCCAGGCGAGCTATTGGCAGCATGTTCAGAACCACTGTTTCTGAGGCTAATTCTTGAACCGTAAGTCATAGACGCTAGATCTTGGCGGCATTCGTCTCAGCGCCTAGCAATTAGTATAGAAGCACTGTCTTTGACTTCTCTGGATGTTTCCCAGGCGAGCTATTGACAATTAAATCCTAGACGCTCGATCTTGGTTATTTTCGCTTTCGCGGCTGGCAGCAAAGTTCAGAACCATGTTTCTGTGAATAACTCTTGAACCGTAAGTCACAGACGCTCGCTCTTGGCTGCATTCGTTTCAGCTCGTGGCAGCCAGTCTAAAAAACACTATCTTGGACTTCTCTGGATGTTTCCCAGGCGAGCTATTGGCAGCATGTTCAGAACCACTGTTTCTGAGGCTAATTCTTGAACCGTAAGTCATAGACGCTAGATCTTGGCGGCATTCGTCTCAGCGCCTGGCAATTAGTATAGAAGCACTGTTTCCCACTGTTTCTGAGGCTAATTCTTGAACCGTAAGTCATAGACGCTAGATCTTGGCGGCATTCGTCTCAGCGCCTGGCAATTAGTATAGAAGCACTGTCTTTGACTTCTCTGGATGTTTCCCAGGCGAGCTATTGACAATTAAATCCTAGACGCTCGATCTTGGTTATTTTCGCTTTCGCGGCTGTCAGCAAAGTTCAGAACCATGTTTCTGTCAATAACTCTTGAACCGTAAGTCACAGACGCTCGCTCTTGGCTGCATTCGTTTCAGCTCGTGGCAGCCAGTCTAAAAAACACTATCTTGGACTTCTCTGGATGTTTCCCAGGCGAGCTATTGGCAGCATGTTCAGAACCACTGTTTCTGAGGCTAATTCTTGAACCGTAAGTCATAGACACTAGATCTTGGCGGCATTCGTCTCAGCGCCTGGCAATTAGTATAGAAGCACTGTTTCCCACTGTTTCTGAGGCTAATTCTTGAACCGTAAGTCATAGACGCTAGATCTTGGCGGCATTCGTCTCAGCGCCTGGCAATTAGTATAGAAGCACTGTCTTTGACTTCTCTGGATGTTTCCCAGGCGAGCTATTGACAAGTAAATCCTAGACGCTCGATCTTGGTTATTTTCGCTTTCGCGGCTGGCAGCAAAGTTCAGAACCATGTTTCTGTGAATAACTCTTGAACCGTAAGTCACAGACGCTCGCTCTTGGCTGCATTCGTTTCAGCTCGTGGCAGCCCGTCTAAAAAAAACTATCTTGGACTTCTCTGGATGTTTCCCAGGCGAGCTATTGGCAGCATGTTCAGAACCACTGTTTCTGAGGCTAATTCTTGAACCGTAAGTCTTAGACGCTCGATCTTGGCGCCATTCGTCTCAGCGCCTGGCAATTAGTATAGAAGCACTGTTTCCCACTGTTTCTGAGGCTAATTCTTGAACCGTAAGTCATAGACGCTAGATTTTGGCGGCATTCGTCTCAGCGCCTGGCAATTAGTATAGAAGCACTGTTTCCCACTGTTTCTGAGGCTAATTCTTGAACCGTAAGTCATAGACGCTAGATCTTGGCGGCATTCGTCTCAGCGCCTGGCAATTAGTATAGAAGCACTGTCTTTGACTTCTCTGGATGTTTCCAAGGCGAGCTATTGACAAGTAAATCCTAGACGCTCGATCTTGGTTATTTTCGCTTTCGCGGCTGGCAGCAAAGTTCAGAACCATGTTTCTGTGAATAACTCTTGAACCGTAAGTCACAGACGCTCGCTCTTGGCTGCATTCGTTTCAGCTCGTGGCAGCCAGTCTAAAAAACACTATCTTGGACTTCTCTGGATGTTTCCCAGGCGAGCTATTGGCAGCATGTTCAGAACCACTGTTTCTGAGGCTAATTCTTGAACCGTAAGTCATAGACGCTAGATCTTGGCGGCATTCGTCTCAGCGCCTGGCAATTAGTATAGAAGCACTGTTTCCCACTGTTTCTGAGGCTAATTCTTGAACCGTAAGTCATAGACGCTAGATCTTGGCGGCATTCGTCTCAGCGCCTGGCAATTAGTATAGAAGCACTGTCTTTGACTTCTCTGGATGTTTCCCAGGCGAGCTATTGACAAGTAAATCCTAGACGCTCGATCTTGGTTATTTTCGCTTTCACGGCTGGCAGCAAAGTTCAGAACCATGTTTCTGTGAATAACTCTTGAACCGTAAGTCACAGACGCTCGCTCTTGGCTGCATTCGTTTCAGCTCGTGGCAGCCAGTCTAAAAAACACTATCTTGGACTTCTCTGGATGTTTCCCAGACGAGCTATTGGCAGCATGTTCAGAACCACTGTTTCTGAGGCTAATTCTTGAACCGTAAGTCATAGACGCTCGATCTTGGCGGCATTCGTCTCAGCGCCTGGCAATTAGTATAGAAGCACTGTTTCCCACTGTTTCTGAGGCTAATTCTTGAACCGTAAGTCATAGACGCTAGATCTTGGCGGCATTCGTCTCAGCGCCTGGCAATTAGTATAGAAGCACTGTCTTTGACTTCTCTGGATGTTTCCCAGGCGAGCTATTGACAAGTAAATCCTAGACGCTCGATCTTGGTTATTTTCGCTTTCGCGGCTGGCAGCAAAGTTCAGAACCATGAATGAATACCTATATAGAACCAGACCTAACGATAAACGTTATAGTAAACGTCCACACATATCAAGGAAAAACAGACAATAAATACCTATAACTGTATGTGAAGACAAATCAAATCTCCCAAAAGGGAAAAATAATGACACCAAGTACAGTAAGTAACTTGCAAAAAATATAAATTCTTTATTACAATATACATAAGAACATGTTGGCCATCAGGACCTAAAAACCACAGACAATTAAAATATACAATGTGGAGAACATGAGGCTACTCAGAATGGCCTATATTCAACATTCAATAATACCAGACAGGGTCACTATGACAGTCATGCTATAAATGTACAGTACAAGGATAACCGACACCACAAAATGTGTCTCCAAAAAGCATGCTAAAACAGAACAATGTAATACAGACCCTGTAAAAAATAGTATACACGAGAGAAAGTTCAGAACCATGTTTCTGTGAATAACTCTTGAACCGTAAGTCACAGACGCTCGCTCTTGGCTGCATTCGTTTCAGCTCGTGGCAGCCAGTCTAAAAAACACTATCTTGGACTTCTCTGGATGTTTCCCAGGCGAGCTATTGGCAGCATGTTCAGAACCACTGTTTCTGAGGCTAATTCTTGAACCTTAAGTCATAGACGCTCGATCTTGGCGGCATTCGTCTCAGCACCTGGCAATTAGTATAGAAGCACTGTTTCCCACTGTTTCTGAGGCTAATTCTTGAACCGTAAGTCATAGACGCTAGATCTTGGCGGCATTCGTCTCAGCGCCTAGCAATTAGTATAGAAGCACTGTCTTTGACTTCTCTGGATGTTTCCCAGGCGAGCTATTGACAATTAAATCCTAGACGCTCGATCTTGGTTATTTTCGCTTTCGCGGCTGGCAGCAAAGTTCAGAACCATGTTTCTGTGAATAACTCTTGAACCGTAAGTCACAGACGCTCGCTCTTGGCTGCATTCGTTTCAGCTCGTGGCAGCCAGTCTAAAAAACACTATCTTGGACTTCTCTGGATGTTTCCCAGGCGAGCTATTGGCAGCATGTTCAGAACCACTGTTTCTGAGGCTAATTCTTGAACCGTAAGTCATAGACGCTAGATCTTGGCGGCATTCGTCTCAGCGCCTGGCAATTAGTATAGAAGCACTGTTTCCCACTGTTTCTGAGGCTAATTCTTGAACCGTAAGTCATAGACGCTAGATCTTGGCGGCATTCGTCTCAGCGCCTGGCAATTAGTATAGAAGCACTGTCTTTGACTTCTCTGGATGTTTCCCAGGCGAGCTATTGACAAGTAAATCCTAGACGCTCGATCTTGGTTATTTTCGCTTTCGCGGCTGGCAGCAAAGTTCAGAACCATGAATGAATACCTATATAGAACCAGACCTAACGATAAACGTTATAGTAAACGTCCACACATATCAAGGAAAAACAGACAATAAATACCTATAACTGTATGTGAAGACAAATCAAATCTCCCAAAAGGGAAAAATAATGACACCAAGTACAGTAAGTAACTTGCAAAAAATATAAATTCTTTATTACAAATATACATAAGAACATGTTGGCCATCAGGACCTAAAAACCACAGACAATTAAAATATACATGTGAGAACATGAGGCTACTCAGAATGGCCTATATTCAACATTCAATAATACCAGACAGGGTCACTATGACAGTCATGCTATAAATGTACAGTACAAGGATAACCGACACCACAAAATGTGTCTCCAAAAAGCATGCTAAACAGAACAATGTAATACAGACCCTGTAAAAATAGTATACACGAGAGAAAGTTCAGAACCATGTTTCTGTGAATAACTCTTGAACCGTAAGTCATAGACGCTAGATCTTGGCGGCATTCGTCTCAGCGCTTGGCAATTAGTATAGAAGCACTGTCTTTGACTTCTCTGGATGTTTCCCAGGCGAGCTATTGACAAGTAAATCCTAGACGCTCGATCTTGGTTATTTTCGCTTTCGCGGCTGGCAGCAAAGTTCAGAACCATGTTTCTGTGAATAACTCTTGAACCGTAAGTCACAGACGCTCGCTCTTGGCTGCATTCGTTTCAGCTCGTGGCAGCCCGTCTAAAAAAAACTATCTTGGACTTCTCTGGATGTTTCCCAGGCGAGCTATTGGCAGCATGTTCAGAACCACTGTTTCTGAGGCTAATTCTTGAACCGTAAGTCTTAGACGCTCGATCTTGGCGCCATTCGTCTCAGCGCCTGGCAATTAGTATAGAAGCACTGTTTCCCACTGTTTCTGAGGCTAATTCTTGAACCGTAAGTCATAGACGCTAGATCTTGGCGGCATTCGTCTCAGCGCCTGGCAATTAGTATAGAAGCACTGTCTTTGACTTCTCTGGATGTTTCCCAGGCGAGCTATTGACAAGTAAATCCTAGACGCTCGATCTTGGTTATTTTCGCTTTCACGGCTGGCAGCAAAGTTCAGAACCATGTTTCTGTGAATAACTCTTGAACCGTAAGTCACAGACGCTCGCTCTTGGCTGCATTCGTTTCAGCTCGTGGCAGCCAGTCTAAAAAACACTATCTTGGACTTCTCTGGATGTTTCCCAGGCGAGCTATTGGCAGCATGTTCAGAACCACTGTTTCTGAGGCTAATTCTTGAACCGTAAGTCATAGACGCTAGATCTTGGCGGCATTCGTCTCAGCGCCTGGCAATTAGTATAGAAGCACTGTTTCCCACTGTTTCTGAGGCTAATTCTTGAACCGTAAGTCATAGACGCTAGATCTTGGCGGCATTCGTCTCAGCGCCTGGCAATTAGTATAGAAGCACTGTCTTTGACTTCTCTGGATGTTTCCCAGGCGAGCTATTGACAAGTAAATCCTAGACGCTCGATCTTGGTTATTTTCGCTTTCGCGGCTGGCAGCAAAGTTCAGAACCATGAATGAATACCTATATAGAACCAGACCTAACGATAAACGTTATAGTAAACGTCCACACATATCAAGGAAAAACAGACAATAAATACCTATAACTGTATGTGAAGACAAATCAAATCTCCCAAAAGGGAAAAATAATGACACCAAGTACAGTAAGTAACTTGCAAAAAATATAAATTCTTTATTACAATATACATAAGAACATGTTGGCCATCAGGACCTAAAAACCACAGACAATTAAAATATACAATGTGGAGAACATGAGGCTACTCAGAATGGCCTATATTCAACATTCAATAATACCAGACAGGGTCACTATGACAGTCATGCTATAAATGTACAGTACAAGGATAACCGACACCACAAAATGTGTCTCCAAAAAGCATGCTAAAACAGAACAATGTAATACAGACCCTGTAAAAAATAGTATACACGAGAGAAAGTTCAGAACCATGTTTCTGTGAATAACTCTTGAACCGTAAGTCACAGACGCTCGCTCTTGGCTGCATTCGTTTCAGCTCGTGGCAGCCAGTCTAAAAAACACTATCTTGGACTTCTCTGGATGTTTCCCAGGCGAGCTATTGGCAGCATGTTCAGAACCACTGTTTCTGAGGCTAATTCTTGAACCTTAAGTCATAGACGCTCGATCTTGGCGGCATTCGTCTCAGCACCTGGCAATTAGTATAGAAGCACTGTTTCCCACTGTTTCTGAGGCTAATTCTTGAACCGTAAGTCATAGACGCTAGATCTTGGCGGCATTCGTCTCAGCGCCTAGCAATTAGTATAGAAGCACTGTCTTTGACTTCTCTGGATGTTTCCCAGGCGAGCTATTGACAATTAAATCCTAGACGCTCGATCTTGGTTATTTTCGCTTTCGCGGCTGGCAGCAAAGTTCAGAACCATGTTTCTGTGAATAACTCTTGAACCGTAAGTCACAGACGCTCGCTCTTGGCTGCATTCGTTTCAGCTCGTGGCAGCCAGTCTAAAAAACACTATCTTGGACTTCTCTGGATGTTTCCCAGGCGAGCTATTGGCAGCATGTTCAGAACCACTGTTTCTGAGGCTAATTCTTGAACCGTAAGTCATAGACGCTAGATCTTGGCGGCATTCGTCTCAGCGCCTGGCAATTAGTATAGAAGCACTGTTTCCCACTGTTTCTGAGGCTAATTCTTGAACCGTAAGTCATAGACGCTAGATCTTGGCGGCATTCGTCTCAGCGCCTGGCAATTAGTATAGAAGCACTGTCTTTGACTTCTCTGGATGTTTCCCAGGCGAGCTATTGACAATTAAATCCTAGACGCTCGATCTTGGTTATTTTCGCTTTCGCGGCTGTCAGCAAAGTTCAGAACCATGTTTCTGTGAATAACTCTTGAACCGTAAGTCACAGACGCTCGCTCTTGGCTGCATTCGTTTCAGCTCGTGGCAGCCAGTCTAAAAAACACTATCTTGGACTTCTCTGGATGTTTCCCAGGCGAGCTATTGGCAGCATGTTCAGAACCACTGTTTCTGAGGCTAATTCTTGAACCGTAAGTCATAGACACTAGATCTTGGCGGCATTCGTCTCAGCGCCTGGCAATTAGTATAGAAGCACTGTTTCCCACTGTTTCTGAGGCTAATTCTTGAACCGTAAGTCATAGACGCTAGATCTTGGCGGCATTCGTCTCAGCGCCTGGCAATTAGTATAGAAGCACTGTCTTTGACTTCTCTGGATGTTTCCCAGGCGAGCTATTGACAAGTAAATCCTAGACGCTCGATCTTGGTTATTTTCGCTTTCGCGGCTGGCAGCAAAGTTCAGAACCATGTTTCTGTGAATAACTCTTGAACCGTAAGTCACAGACGCTCGCTCTTGGCTGCATTCGTTTCAGCTCGTGGCAGCCCGTCTAAAAAAAACTATCTTGGACTTCTCTGGATGTTTCCCAGGCGAGCTATTGGCAGCATGTTCAGAACCACTGTTTCTGAGGCTAATTCTTGAACCGTAAGTCTTAGACGCTCGATCTTGGCGCCATTCGTCTCAGCGCCTTTCAATTAGTATAGAAGCACTGTTTCCCACTGTTTCTGAGGCTAATTCTTGAACCGTAAGTCATAGACGCTAGATTTTGGCGGCATTCGTCTCAGCGCCTGGCAATTAGTATAGAAGCACTGTTTCCCACTGTTTCTGAGGCTAATTCTTGAACCGTAAGTCATAGACGCTAGATCTTGGCGGCATTCGTCTCAGCGCCTGGCAATTAGTATAGAAGCACTGTATTTGACTTCTCTGGATGTTTCCCAGGCGAGCTATTGACAATTAAATCCTAGACGCTCGATCTTGGTTATTTTCGCTTTCGCGGCTGGCAGCAAAGTTCAGAACCATGTTTCTGTGAATAACTCTTGAACCGTAAGTCACAGACGCTCGCTCTTGGCTGCATTCGTTTCAGCTCGTGGCAGCCAGTCTAAAAAACACTATCTTGGACTTCTCTGGATGTTTCCCAGGCGAGCTATTGGCAGCATGTTCAGAACCACTGTTTCTGAGGCTAATTCTTGAACCGTAAGTCATAGACGCTAGATCTTGGCGGCATTCGTCTCAGCGCCTGGCAATTAGTATAGAAGCACTGTTTCCCACTGTTTCTGAGGCTAATTCTTGAACCGTAAGTCATAGACGCTAGATTTTGGCGGCATTCGTCTCAGCGCCGGGCAATTAGTATAGAAGCACTGTTTCCCACTGTTTCTGAGGCTAATTCTTGAACCGTAAGTCATAGACGCTAGATCTTGGCGGCATTCGTCTCAGCGCCTGGCAATTAGTATAGAAGCACTGTCTTTGACTTCTCTGGATGTTTCCCAGGCGAGCTATTGACAAGTAAATCCTAGACGCTCGATCTTGGTTATTTTCGCTGTCGCGGCTGGCAGCAAAGTTCAGAACCATGTTTCTGTGAATAACTCTTGAACCGTAAGTCACAGACGCTCGCTCTTGGCTACATTCGTTTCAGCTCGTGGCAGCCAGTTTAAAAAACACTATCTTGGACTTCTCTGGATGTTTCCCAGGCGAGCTATTGGCAGCATGTTCAGAACCACTGTTTCTGAGGCTAATTATTGAACCTTAAGTCATAGACGCTCGATCTTGGCGGCATTCGTCTCAGCGCCTGGCAATTAGTATAGAAGCACTGTTTCCCACTGTTTCTGAGGCTAATTCTTGAACCGTAAGTCATAGACGCTAGATCTTGGCGGCATTCGTCTCAGCGCCTGGCAATTAGTATAGAAGCATTGTCTTTGACTTCTCTGGATGTTTCCCAGGCGAGCTATTGACAAGTAAATCCTAGACGCTCGATCTTGGTTATTTTCGCTTTCGCGGCTGGCAGCAAAGTTCAGAACCATGTTTCTGTGAATAACTCTTGAACCGTAAGTCACAGACGCTCGCTCTTGGCTGCATTCGTTTCAGCTCGTGGCAGCCAGTCTAAAAAAACACTATCTTGGACTTCTCTGGATGTTTCCCAGACGAGCTATTGGCAGCATGTTCAGAACCACTGTATCTGAGGCTAATTCTTGAACCGTAAGTCATAGACGCTCGATCTTGGCGGCATTCGTCTCAGCGCCTGGCAATTAGTATAGAAGCACTGTCTTTGACTTCTCTGGATGTTTCCCAGGCGAGCTATTGACAAGTAAATCCTAGACGCTCGATCTTGGTTATTTTCGCTTTCGCGGCTGGCAGCAAAGTTCAGAACCATGTTTCTGTGAATAACTCTTGAACCGTAAGTCACAGACGCTCGCTCTTGGCTGCATTCGTTTCAGCTCGTGGCAGCCAGTATAAAAAACACTATCTTGGACTTCTCTGGATGTTTCCCAGGCGAGCTATTGGCAGCATGTTCAGAACCACTGTTTCTGAGGCTAATTCTTGAACCGTAAGTCATAGACGCTCGATCTTGGCGGCATTCGTCTCAGCGCCTGGCAATTAGTATAGAATCACTGTTTCCCACTGTTTCTGAGGCTAATTCTTGAACCGTAAGTCATAGACGCTAGATCTTGGCGGCATACGTCTCAGCGCCTGGCAATTAGTATAGAAGCACTGTCTTTGACTTCTCTGGATGTTTCCCAGGCGAGCTATTGACAAGTAAATCCTAGACGCTCGATCTTGGTTATTTTCGCTTTCGCGGCTGGCAGCAAAGTTCAGAACCATGTTTCTGTGAATAACTCTTGAACCGTAAGTCACAGACGCTCGCTCTTGGCTGCATTCGTTTCAGCTCGTGGCAGCCAGTCTAAAAAACACTATCTTGGACTTCTCTGGATGTTTCCCAGACGAGCTATTGGCAGCATGTTCAGAACCACTGTTTCTGAGGCTAATTCTTGAACCGTAAGTCATAGACGCTCGATCTTGGCGGCATTCGTCTCAGCGCCTGGCAATTAGTATAGAAGCACTGTTTCCCACTGTTTCTGAGGCTAATTCTTGAACCGTAAGTCATAGACGCTCGATCTTGGCGGCATTCGTCTTAGCGCCTGGCAATTAGTATAGAAGCACTGTCTTTGACTTCTCTGGATGTTTCCCAGGCGAGCTATTGACAAGTAAATCCTAGACGCTCGATCTTGGTTATTTTCGCTTTCGCGGCTGGCAGCAAAGTTCAGAACCATGTTTCTGTGAATAACTCTTGAACCGTAAGTCACAGACGCTCGCTCTTGGCTGCATTCGTTTCAGCTCGTGGCAGCCAGTCTAAAAAACACTATCTTGGACTTCTCTGGATGTTTCCCAGGCGAGCTATTGGCAGCATGTTCAGAACCACTGTTTCTGAGGCTAATTCTTGAACCGTAAGTCTTAGACGCTCGAGCTTGGCGGCATTCGTCTCAGCGCCTGGCAATTAGTATAGAAGCACTGTTTCCCACTGTTTCTGAGGCTAATTCTTGAACCGTAAGTCATAGACGCTAGATCTTGGCGGCATTCGCCTCAGCGCCAGGCAATTAGTATAGAAGCACTGTCTTTGACTTCTCTGGATGTTTCCCAGGCGAGCTATTGACAAGTAAATCCTAGACGCTCGATCTTGGTTATTTTCGCTTTCGCGGCTGGCAGCAAAGTTCAGAACTATGTTTCTGTGAATAACTCTTGAACCGTAAGTCACAGACGCTCGCTCTTGGCTGCATTCGTTTCAGCTCGTGGCAGCCAGTCTAAAAAACACTTTCTTGGACTTCTCTGGATGTTTCCCAGGCGAGCTATTGGCAGCATGTTCAGAACCACTGTTTCTGAGGCTAATTCTTGAACCGTAAGTCATAGACGCTCGATCTTGGCGGCATTCGTCTCAGCGCCTGGCAATTAGTATAGAAGCACTGTTTCCCACTGTTTCTGAGGCTAATTCTTGAACCGTAAGTCATAGACGCTAGATCTTGGCGGCATTCGTCTCAGCGCCTGGCAATTAGTATAGAAGCACTGTCTTTGACTTCTCTGGATGTTTCCCAGGCGAGCTATTGACAAGTAAATCCTAGACGCTCGATCTTGGTTATTTTCGCTTTCGCGGCTGGCAGCAAAGTTCAGAACCATGTTTCTGTGAATAACTCTTGAACCGTAAGTCACAGACGCTCGCTCTTGGCTGCATTCGTTTCAGCTCGTGGCAGCCAGTCTAAAAAACACAATCTTGGACTTCTCTGGATGTTTCCCAGGCGAGCTATTGGCAGCATGTTCAGAACCACTGTTTCTGAGGCTAATTCTTGAACCGTAAGTCATAGACGCTCGATCTTGGCGGCATTTGTCTCAGCGCCTGGCAATTAGTATAGAAGCACTGTTTCCCACTGTTTCTGAGGCTAATTCTTGAACCGTAAGTCATAGACGCTAGATCTTGGCGGCATTCGTCTCAGCGCCTGGCAATTAGTATAGAAGCACTGTCTTTGACTTCTCTGGATGTTTCCCAGGCGAGCTATTGACAAGTAAATCCTAGACGCTCGATCTTGGTTATTTTCGCTTTCGCGGCTGGCAGCAAAGTTCAGAACCATGATTCTGTGAAATACTCTTGAACCGTAAGTCACAGACGCTCGCTCTTGGCTGCATTCGTTTCAGCTCGTGGCAGCCAGTCTAAAAAACACTATCTTGGACTTCTCTGGATGTTTCCCAGACGAGCTATTGGCAGCATGTTCAGAACCACTGTTTCTGAGGCTAATTCTTGAACCGTAAGTCTTAGACGCTCGAGCTTGGCGGCATTCGTCTCAGCGCCTGGCAATTAGTATAGAAGCACTGTTTCCCACTGTTTCTGAGGCTAATTCTTGAACCGTAAGTCATAGACGCTAGATCTTGGCGGCATTCGTCTCAGCGCCAGGCAATTAGTATAGAAGCACTGTCTTTGACTTCTCTGGATGTTTCCCAGGCGAGCTATTGACAAGTAAATCCTAGACGCTCGATCTTGGTTATTTTCGCTTTCGCGGCTGGCAGCAAAGTTCAGAACTATTTTTCTGTGAATAACTCTTGAACCGTAAGTCACAGACGCTCGCTCTTGGCTGCATTCGTTTCAGCTCGTGGCAGCCAGTCTAAAAAACACTTTCTTGGACTTCTCTGGATGTTTCCCAGGCGAGCTATTGGCAGCATGTTCAGAACCACTGTTTCTGAGGCTAATTCTTGAACCGTAAGTCATAGACGCTCGATCTTGGCGGCATTCGTCTCAGCGCCTGGCAATTAGTATAGAAGCACTGTTTCCCACTGTTTCTGAGGCTAATTCTTGAACCGTAAGTCATAGACGCTAGATCTTGGCGGCATTCGTCTCAGCGCCTGGCAATTAGTATAGAAGCACTGTCTTTGACTTCTCTGGATGTTTCCCAGGCGAGCTATTGACAAGTAAATCCTAGACGCTCGATCTTGGTTATTTTCGCTTTCGCGGCTGGCAGCAAAGTTCAGAACCATGTTTCTGTGAATAACTCTTGAACCGTAAGTCACAGACGCTCGCTCTTGGCTGCATTCGTTTCAGCTCGTGGCAGCCAGTCTAAAAAACACTATCTTGGACTTCTCTGGATGTTTCCCAGGCGAGCTATTGGCAGCATGTTCAGAACCACTGTTTCTGAGGCTAATTCTTGAACCGTAAGTCTTAGACGCTCGAGCTTGGCGGCATTCGTCTCAGCGCCTGGCAATTAGTATAGAAGCACTGTTTCCCACTGTTTCTGAGGCTAATTCTTGAACCGTAAGTCATAGACGCTAGATCTTGGCGGCATTCGTCTCAGCGCCTGGCAATTAGTATAGAAGCACTGTCTTTGACTTCTCTGGATGTTTCCCAGGCGAGCTATTGACAAGTAAATCCTAGACGCTCGATCTTGGTTATTTTCGCTTTCGCGGCTGGCAGCAAAGTTCAGAACCATGTTTCTGTGAATAACTCTTGAACCGTAAGTCACAGACGCTCGCTCTTACATAGTTAGTTAGTACGGCTGAAAAAAGACACATGTCCATCAAGTTCAACCAAGGGAAGGGAAAAGGGAAGGAAAAATTTCTACACATAGGAGCTAATATTTTTTTGTTCTAGGAAATTATCTAACCCTTTTTTAAAGCCATCTACTGTCCCTGCTGTGACCAGCTCCTGCGGTAGGCTATTCCATAAATTCACAGTTCTCACTGTAAAGAAGCCTTGTCGCCTCTGCAGCTTGAACCTTTTTTTCTCCAGACGGAGGGAGTGCCCCCTTGTTTTTTGAGGGGGTTTTACAAGGAACAGGATTTCACCATATTTTTTGTATGTGCCATTAATATATTTATATAAGTTAATCATGTCCCCCCTTAGTCGTCTTTTTTCAAGGCTAAATAGGTTTAATTCTTTCAATCTTTCCTCATAACTTAAATTCTCCATGCCCCTTATTAGCTTCGTTGCTCTTCTTTGTATTTTTTCCAACTCCAGGGCATCCTTTCTATGAACTGGAGCCCTGAACTGAACTGCATATTCTAGATGAGGCCTCACTAATGCTTTGTAAAGTGGCATTATTACATCCCTGTCCCGCGAGTCCATGCCTCTTTTAATACACGACAATATCCTGCTGGCCTTTGAAGCAGCTGATTGACACTGCATGCTGTTATTGAGTTTATGATTTACAAGTACACCCAGATCCTTCTCAACAAGTGAATCCGCCAGTGTAGCGCCCCCTAGGACATATGATGCATGCAGGTTGTTGGTACCAAGATGCATAACTTTACATTTATCTACATTAAACTTCATTTGCCAAGTGGACGCCCAAACACTTAGTTTGTTTAAATCTGCCTGTAATTCATGAACATCTTCCATAGTCTGAACTATATTACATAGCTTGGTGTCATCTGCAAAAATAGAAATAGTGCTATTAATCCCTTCCTCTATATCATTAATAAATAAGTTGAATAATAGTGGTCCCAGCACTGAACCCTGGGGTACACCACTTATAACCGGGGACCATTCAGAGAAGGAATCATTGACCACAACCCTCTGGATACGGTCCTTGAGCCAATTCTCAATCCAATTACAAACTATATTTTCTAAACCTATAGTCCTTAATTTACCCATTAGGCGTCTATGGGGGACAGTGTCAAATGCCTTTGCAAAGTCCAAAAACACTAAATCCACAGCGGCCCCTCTGTCTAGACTTCTGCTCACCTCTTCATAAAAACAGATTAGGTTAGTTTGACAACTTCTGTCCTTAGTAAAACCGTGCTGGCTGTCACTTATAATGCTATTTATTGTCACATAATCCTGTATATAGTCCCTCAATAGCCCCTCAAACATTTTCCCCACGATGGATGTTAAGCTTACTGGTCTATAATTACCCGGGGAAGACCTAGAGCCCTTTTTGAAAATAGGCACCACATTTGCCCTGCGCCAGTCCCTTGGCACTATACCAGTCACTAGAGATTCTCTGAATATTATGAAAAGGGGGACAGAAATAACTGAACTAAGCTCTTTAAGAATTCTAGGGTGTAACCCATCTGGTCCCGGAGCCTTGTGCACATTTATTTTATTTAATTTAGCTTGGACCATCTCTACATTCATCCAATTCAGTATATCAACTGATATATTAACAGCACTGGCACCGGCTACATCAGCTGCTCTTTCTTCTGTTGTATATACAGAGCTAAAGAACCCATTTAGTAACTCTGCCTTCTCTTGATCCCCTGTGATCAACTCCCCATTACCATTATCTAGGGGTCCTACATGTTCAGACCTTGGCTTTTTTGCATTTATATGCTTGAAGAATTTTTTAGGATTTGTTTTACTATCCTTGGCCACCTGCCTTTCATTTTGTATTTTTGCTAATTTTATTACATTTTTACAGATTTTATTAAGCTCTTTATATTTTACAAAGGCTACAGCTGTACCCTCAGATTTGTATTTTTTAAATGCCCTTTTTTTGTCATGTATTGCCCCTTTCACAGAAGGTGTAAGCCATGTGGGGTTTAATTTGAGTCGTTTATACTTATTACCTGTAGGAATAAATTTTGCACTATAATAACTCAAAGTAGATTTGAAAATCTCCCATTTATCATTTGTTCCATTATTTGACATTAGTTCTTCCCAGTCTATATCCTGAATTGCAGCCCTCATCCTGGGGAAATTGGCTTTCTTAAAATTAAATGTTTTTGCCCTCCCAGCCTGCGTTTGTTTTTTACAGTATAGGTAAAATGTAACTATATTATGATCACTGTTACCGAGGTTTTCACGAACATTGACATTCCCAACAAGATCTGCATTATTAGAAATGACCAGATCCAACAGAGCTTCACCTCTAGTCGGGTCTTCCACAAACTGGCCCATAAAATTTTCCTGCAACAGGTTGAGGAAATGTCTCCCCTTTGCAGTTGAAGCCGAACCATGACACCAATTAATATCCCGGAAATTAAAATCTCCCATTATCACTACAGTACCCGCCTGTGCAACCCGCTCCATCTGTTTATATATCTGACCTTCCATCTCCTCAGTTATATTGGGGGGTCTATAGATTACACCAAAAGTAATTTTTTTAGTGTTTACCTCCCTTTCTAGTTCCACCCACAAGGTTTCAACCTCCTCACAGTCTTCACCCACTATTGTCTCTTTCACACTCGCCTTCATATCACTTCTCACATACAGACATACACCACCACCTTTCCTATTTGTCCTGTCTTTACGAAAAAGTGTAAAACCCTGTAGATTTACAGCCCAGTCATGTGAAGAGTCCAGCCATGTTTCAGCAACACCAACTATATCTATATTTTCTTCCAGTATCAAGGCCTCCAGCTCCCCCATTTTGCTTGCTAGACTTCTGGCATTTGTGAACATACACTTTAACTTGCCTGTCAGTTTTTCACTTTTATTATCAGAAATGTGATTTGACATTAATCGGTCCTTTTTATTTACACTGATGTTTTGTAACGAAAGGATCTCCTTATCTTGTTGTCTAGTCCTCTCCCCACATTCTGTTTCTCCCCCCACCAATATAGTCTGACCCCTCTCTAACCTGGCTACCCCTTTTTTTTCTACATTGACCTCCCTCCTCAGCCCTAGTTTAAATACTCCGCCACCCCAGCTAGAATTCTCTCCCCCAGCACAGCGGACCCCCTTCCATTTAGGTGCAAATCATCTGCAGAATACAGTTTGTACCCCAATGAAAAGTCAGCCCAGTGCTCTAGGAACCCAAATCCTTCTCCTCTACACCAAGACTTCAGCCATGCATTTAACTCCCTAAGCTCCCGCTGTCTTTCCTGTGATGCGCATGGCACAGGCAGTATTCCTGAGAATACAACCTTGGAGGTCCTTCCCTTCAGCTTGTAGCCTAGTTCTTTAAAATTATTCTTAAGGCTCCTCCACCTACCATTTATTCTGTCGTTGGTACCGACATGGACCACGACAGCTGGATCATCACCAGCCCCTCCCAGCAATTTGTCCACCCGTTCCACCACATGCCGAACCCTGGCACCAGGGAGACAGCAAACCATTCGGTTGAGGCGGTCTTGGCGACAAATTATTCTATCCGTCTTCCTGATTATAGAATCCCCTACAACTATCAATTGTCTTGGCTTGCCTGCATTACCATCCCGCCGACTACTAGCTGGGCTGTTCTCCCGGCTGTTAGGGAGATCAGTATCCACTAGGGCTGCCTTTTCTGAGACTGACACCCTCGCATCATCACCCAACCTGGCAATTTTGCTTGGAATGCCAGAAACCGGATCGGCCTTCCTTGTCTTTGACCCCTTTCTACTGCCCCTAACTACATTAACCCAGCTACTTACCTGATCCTGCTCACCCATGTCTTCACCCTCCAGTTCTAACCCACTAACTGCATGCTCTGTGAGCAGCAAGCTCCGCTCAAAATTGTCTATCCTCTTCAGTGTTGCATTCTGCTCCTCCAGATCTCTAATACGAGCTTCCAGGTGAACAACATGCTCACATCTGCCACAGAGATATTCACCCTCGTGAATATCTCTGTGGCAGATGTGAGCATGTTGTTCACCTGGAAGCTCGTATTAGAGATCTCGTGCTCGTGGCAGCCAGTCTAAAAAACACTATCTTGGACTTCTCTGGATGTTTCCCAGACGAGCTATTGGCAGCATGTTCAGAACCACTGTTTCTGAGGCTAATTCTTGAACCGTAAGTCATAGACGCTCGATCTTGGCGGCATTCGTCTCAGCGCCTGGCAATTAGTATAGAAGCACTGTTTCCCACTGTTTCTGAGGCTAATTCTTGAACCGTAAGTCATAGACGCTCGATCTTGGCGGCATTCGTCTCAGCGCCTGGCAATTAGTATAGAAGCACTGTCTTTGACTTCTCTGGATGTTTCCCAGGCGAGCTATTGACAAGTAAATCCTAGACGCTCGATCTTGGTTATTTTCGCTTTCGCGGCTGGCAGCAAAGTTCAGAACCATGTTTCTGTGAATAACTCTTGAACCGTAAGTCACAGACGCTCGCTCTTGGCTGCATTCGTTTCAGCTCGTGGCAGCCAGTCTAAAAAACACTATCTTGAACTTATCTGGATGTTTCCCAGGCGAGCTATTGGCAGCATGTTCAGAACCACTGTTTCTGAGGCTAATTCTTGAACCGTAAGTCATAGACGCTCGATCTTGGCGGCATTCGTCTCAGCGCCTGGCAATTAGTATAGAAGCACTGTTTCCCACTGTTTCTGAGGCTAATTCTTAAACCGTAAGTCATAGACGCTCGATCTTGGCGGCATTCGTCTCAGCGCCTGGCAATTAGTATAGCAGCACTGTCTTTGACTTCTCTGGATGTTTCCCAGGCGAGCTATTGACAAGTAAATCCTAGACGCTCGATCTTGGTTATTTTCGCTTTCGCGGCTGGCAGCAAAGTTCAGAACCATGTTTCTGTGAATAACTCTTGAACCGTAAGTCACAGACGCTCGCTCTTGGCTGCATTAGTTTCAGCTCGTGGCAGCCAGTCTAAAAAACACAATCTTGGACTTCTCTGGATGTTTCCCAGGCGAGCTATTGGCAGCATGTTCAGAACCACTGTTTCTGAGGCTAATTCTTGAACCGTAAGTCATAGACGCTCGATCTTGGCGGCATTCGTCTCAGCGCCTGGCAATTAGTATAGAAGCACTGTTTCCCACTGTTTCTGAGGCTAATTCTTGAACCGTAAGTCATAGACGCTCGATCTTGGCGGCATTCGTCTCAGCGCCTGGCAATTAGTATAGAAGCACTGTCTTTGACTTCTCTGGATGTTTCCCAGGCGAGCTATTGACAAGTAAATCCTAGACGCTCGATCTTGGTTATTTTCGCTTTCGCGGCTGGCAGCAAAGTTCAGAACCATGTTTCTGTGAATAACTCTTGAACCGTAAGTCACAGACGCTCGCTCTTGGCTGCATTCGTTTCAGCTCGTGGCAGCCAGTCTAAAAAACACAATCTTGGACTTCTCTGGATGTTTCCCAGGCGAGCTATTGGCAGCATGTTCAGAACCACTGTTTCTGAGGCTAATTCTTGAACCGTAAGTCATAGACGCTCGATCTTGGCGGCATTCGTCTCAGCGCCTGGCAATTAGTATAGAAGCACTGTTTCCCACTGTTTCTGAGGCTAATTCTTGAACCGTAAGTCATAGACGCTCGATCTTGGCGGCATTCGTCTCAGCGCCTGGCAATTAGTATAGAAGCACTGTCTTTGACTTCTCTGGATGTTTCCCAGGCGAGCTATTGACAAGTAAATCCTAGACGCTCGATCTTGGTTATTTTCGCTTTCGCGGCTGGCAGCAAAGTTCAGAACCATGTTTCTGTGAATAACTCTTGAACCGTAAGTCACAGACGCTCGCTCTTGGCTGCATTCGTTTCAGCTCGTGGCAGCCCGTCTAAAAAAAACTATCTTGGACTTCTCTGGATGTTTCCCAGGCGAGCTATTGGCAGCATGTTCAGAACCACTGTTTCTGAGGCTAATTCTTGAACCGTAAGTCTTAGACGCTCGATCTTGGCACCATTCGTCTCAGCGCCTGGCAATTAGTATAGAAGCACTGTTTCCCACTGTTTCTGAGGCTAATTCTTGAACCGTAAGTCATAGACGCTAGATTTTGGCGGCATTCGTCTCAGCGCCTGGCAATTAGTATAGAAGCACTGTTTCCCACTGTTTCTGAGGCTAATTCTTGAACCGTAAGTCATAGACGCTAGATCTTGGCGGCATTCGTCTCAGCGCCTGGCAATTAGTATAGAAGCACTGTCTTTGACTTCTCTGGATGTTTCCCAGGCGAGCTATTGACAATTAAATCCTAGACGCTCGATCTTGGTTATTTTCGCTTTCGCGGCTGGCAGCAAAGTTCAGAACCATGTTTCTGTGAATAACTCTTGAACCGTAAGTCACAGACGCTCGCTCTTGGCTGCATTCGTTTCAGCTCGTGGCAGCCAGTCTAAAAAACACTATCTTGGACTTCTCTGGATGTTTCCCAGGCGAGCTATTGGCAGCATGTTCAGAACCACTGTTTCTGAGGCTAATTCTTGAACCGTAAGTCATAGACGCTAGATCTTGGCGGCATTCGTCTCAGCGCCTGGCAATTAGTATAGAAGCACTGTTTCCCACTGTTTCTGAGGCTAATTCTTGAACCGTAAGTCATAGACGCTAGATTTTGGCGGCATTCGTCTCAGCGCCTGGCAATTAGTATAGAAGCACTGTTTCCCACTGTTTCTGAGGCTAATTCTTGAACCGTAAGTCATAGACGCTAGATCTTGGCGGCATTCGTCTCAGCGCCTGGCAATTAGTATAGAAGCACTGTCTTTGACTTCTCTGGATGTTTCCCAGGCGAGCTATTGACAATTAAATCCTAGACGCTCGATCTTGGTTATTTTCGCTTTCGCGGCTGGCAGCAAAGTTCAGAACCATGTTTCTGTGAATAACTCTTGAACCGTAAGTCACAGACGCTCGCTCTTGGCTGCATTCGTTTCAGCTCGTGGCAGCCAGTCTAAAAAACACTATCTTGGACTTCTCTGGATGTTTCCCAGGCGAGCTATTGGCAGCATGTTCAGAACCACTGTTTCTGAGGCTAATTCTTGAACCGTAAGTCATAGACGCTAGATCTTGGTGGCATTCGTCTCAGCGCCTGGCAATTAGTATAGAAGCACTGTTTCCCACTGTTTCTGAGGCTAATTCTTGAACCGTAAGTCATAGACGCTAGATCTTGGCGGCATTCGTCTCAGCGCCTGGCAATTAGTATAGAAGCACTGTCTTTGACTTCTCTGGATGTTTCCCAGGCGAGCTATTGACAAGTAAATCCTAGACGCTCGATCTTGGTTATTTTCGCTTTCGCGGCTGGCAGCAAAGTTCAGAACCATGTTTCTGTGAATAACTCTTGAACCGTAAGTCACAGACGCTCGCTCTTGGCTGCATTCGTTTCAGCTCGTGGCAGCCAGTCTAAAAAACACTATCTTGGACTTCTCTGGATGTTTCCCAGGCGAGCTATTGGCAGCATGTTCAGAACCACTGTTTCTGAGGCTAATTCTTGAACCGTAAGTCATAGACGCTAGATCTTGGCGGCATTCGTCTCAGCGCCTGGCAATTAGTATAGAAGCACTGTTTCCCACTGTTTCTGAGGCTAATTCTTGAACCGTAAGTCATAGACGCTAGATCTTCGCGGCATTCGTCTCAGCGCCTGGCAATTAGTATAGAAGCACTGTCTTTGACTTCTCTGGATGTTTCCCAGGCGAGCTATTGACAAGTAAATCCTAGACGCTCGATCTTGGTTATTTTCGCTTTCGCGGCTGGCAGCAAAGTTCAGAACCATGTTTCTGTGAATAACTCTTGAACCGTAAGTCACAGACGCTCGCTCTTGGCTGCATTCGTTTCAGCTCGTGGCAGCCAGTCTAAAAAACACTATCTTGAACTTATCTGGATGTTTCCCAGGCGAGCTATTGGCAGCATGTTCAGAACCACTGTTTCTGAGGCTAATTCTTGAACCGTAAGTCATAGACGCTCGATCTTGGCGGCATTCGTCTCAGCGCCTGGCAATTAGTATAGAAGCACTGTTTCCCACTGTTTCTGAGGCTAATTCTTAAACCGTAAGTCATAGACGCTCGATCTTGGCGGCATTCGTCTCAGCGCCTGGCAATTAGTATAGCAGCACTGTCTTTGACTTCTCTGGATGTTTCCCAGGCGAGCTATTGACAAGTAAATCCTAGATGCTCGATCTTGGTTATTTTCGCTTTCGCGGCTGGCAGCAAAGTTCAGAACCATGTTTCTGTGAATAACTCTTGAACCGTAAGTCACAGACGCTCGCTCTTGGCTGCATTCGTTTCAGCTCGTGGCAGCCAGTCTAAAAAACACAATCTTGGACTTCTCTGGATGTTTCCCAGGCGAGCTATTGGCAGCATGTTCAGAACCACTGTTTCTGAGGCTAATTCTTGAACCGTAAGTCATAGACGCTCGATCTTGGCGGCATTCGTCTCAGCGCCTGGCAATTAGTATAGAAGCACTGTTTCCCACTGTTTCTGAGGCTAATTCTTGAACCGTAAGTCATAGACGCTCGATCTTGGCGGCATTCGTCTCAGCGCCTGGCAATTAGTATAGAAGCACTGTCTTTGACTTCTCTGGATGTTTCCCAGGCGAGCTATTGACAAGTAAATCCTAGACGCTCGATCTTGGTTATTTTCGCTTTCGCGGCTGGCAGCAAAGTTCAGAACCATGTTTCTGTGAATAACTCTTGAACCGTAAGTCACAGACGCTCGCTCTTGGCTGCATTCGTTTCAGCTCGTGGCAGCCAGTCTAAAAAACACAATCTTGGACTTCTCTGGATGTTTCCCAGGCGAGCTATTGGCAGCATGTTCAGAACCACTGTTTCTGAGGCTAATTCTTGAACCGTAAGTCATAGACGCTCGATCTTGGCGGCATTCGTCTCAGCGCCTGGCAATTAGTATAGAAGCACTGTTTCCCACTGTTTCTGAGGCTAATTCTTGAACCGTAAGTCATAGACGCTCGATCTTGGCGGCATTCGTCTCAGCGCCTGGCAATTAGTATAGAAGCACTGTCTTTGACTTCTCTGGATGTTTCCCAGGCGAGCTATTGACAAGTAAATCCTAGACGCTCGATCTTGGTTATTTTCGCTTTCGCGGCTGGCAGCAAAGTTCAGAACCATGTTTCTGTGAATAACTCTTGAACCGTAAGTCACAGACGCTCGCTCTTGGCTGCATTCGTTTCAGCTCGTGGCAGCCCGTCTAAAAAAAACTATCTTGGACTTCTCTGGATGTTTCCCAGGCGAGCTATTGGCAGCATGTTCAGAACCACTGTTTCTGAGGCTAATTCTTGAACCGTAAGTCTTAGACGCTCGATCTTGGCGCCATTCGTCTCAGCGCCTGGCAATTAGTATAGAAGCACTGTTTCCCACTGTTTCTGAGGCTAATTCTTGAACCGTAAGTCATAGACGCTAGATTTTGGCGGCATTCGTCTCAGCGCCTGGCAATTAGTATAGAAGCACTGTTTCCCACTGTTTCTGAGGCTAATTCTTGAACCGTAAGTCATAGACGCTAGATCTTGGCGGCATTCGTCTCAGCGCCTGGCAATTAGTATACAAGCACTGTCTTTGACTTCTCTGGATGTTTCCCAGGCGAGCTATTGACAATTAAATCCTAGACGCTCGATCTTGGTTATTTTCGCTTTCGCGGCTGGCAGCAAAGTTCAGAACCATGTTTCTGTGAATAACTCTTGAACCGTAAGTCACAGACGCTCGCTCTTGGCTGCATTCGTTTCAGCTCGTGGCAGCCAGTCTAAAAAACACTATCTTGGACTTCTCTGGATGTTTCCCAGGCGAGCTATTGGCAGCATGTTCAGAACCACTGTTTCTGAGGCTAATTCTTGAACCGTAAGTCATAGACGCTAGATCTTGGCGGCATTCGTCTCAGCGCCTGGCAATTAGTATAGAAGCACTGTTTCCCACTGTTTCTGAGGCTAATTCTTGAACCGTAAGTCATAGACGCTAGATTTTGGCGGCATTCGTCTCAGCGCCTGGCAATTAGTATAGAAGCACTGTTTCCCACTGTTTCTGAGGCTAATTCTTGAACCGTAAGTCATAGACGCTAGATCTTGGCGGCATTCGTCTCAGCGCCTGGCAATTAGTATAGAAGCACTGTCTTTGACTTCTCTGGATGTTTCCCAGGCGAGCTATTGACAATTAAATCCTAGACGCTCGATCTTGGTTATTTTCGCTTTCGCGGCTGGCAGCAAAGTTCAGAACCATGTTTCTGTGAATAACTCTTGAACCGTAAGTCACAGACGCTCGCTCTTGGCTGCATTCGTTTCAGCTCGTGGCAGCCAGTCTAAAAAACACTATCTTGGACTTCTCTGGATGTTTCCCAGGCGAGCTATTGGCAGCATGTTCAGAACCACTGTTTCTGAGGCTAATTCTTGAACCGTAAGTCATAGACGCTAGATCTTGGTGGCATTCGTCTCAGCGCCTGGCAATTAGTATAGAAGCACTGTTTCCCACTGTTTCTGAGGCTAATTCTTGAACCGTAAGTCATAGACGCTAGATCTTGGCGGCATTCGTCTCAGCGCCTGGCAATTAGTATAGAAGCACTGTCTTTGACTTCTCTGGATGTTTCCCAGGCGAGCTATTGACAAGTAAATCCTAGACGCTCGATCTTGGTTATTTTCGCTTTCGCGGCTGGCAGCAAAGTTCAGAACCATGTTTCTGTGAATAACTCTTGAACCGTAAGTCACAGACGCTCGCTCTTGGCTGCATTCGTTTCAGCTCGTGGCAGCCAGTCTAAAAAACACTATCTTGGACTTCTCTGGATGTTTCCCAGGCGAGCTATTGGCAGCATGTTCAGAACCACTGTTTCTGAGGCTAATTCTTGAACCGTAAGTCATAGACGCTAGATCTTGGCGGCATTCGTCTCAGCGCCTGGCAATTAGTATAGAAGCACTGTTTCCCACTGTTTCTGAGGCTAATTCTTGAACCGTAAGTCATAGACGCTAGATCTTCGCGGCATTCGTCTCAGCGCCTGGCAATTAGTATAGAAGCACTGTCTTTGACTTCTCTGGATGTTTCCCAGGCGAGCTATTGACAAGTAAATCCTAGACGCTCGATCTTGGTTATTTTCGCTTTCGCGGCTGGCAGCAAAGTTCAGAACCATGTTTCTGTGAATAACTCTTGAACCGTAAGTCACAGACGCTCGCTCTTGGCTGCATTCGTTTCAGCTCGTGGCAGCCCGTCTAAAAAAAACTATCTTGGACTTCTCTGGATGTTTCCCAGGCGAGCTATTGGCAGCATGTTCAGAACCACTGTTTCTGAGGCTAATTCTTGAACCGTAAGTCTTAGACGCTCGATCTTGGCGCCATTCGTCTCAGCGCCTGGCAATTAGTATAGAAGCACTGTTTCCCACTGTTTCTGAGGCTAATTCTTGAACCGTAAGTCATAGACGCTAGATTTTGGCGGCATTCGTCTCAGCGCCTGGCAATTAGTATAGAAGCACTGTTTCCCACTGTTTCTGAGGCTAATTCTTGAACCGTAAGTCATAGACGCTCGATCTTGGCGGCATTCGTCTCAGCGCCTGGCAATTAGTATAGAAGCACTGTTTCCCACTGTTTCTGAGGCTAATTCTTGAACCGTAAGTCATAGACGCTAGATCTTGGCGGCATTCGTCTCAGCGCCTGGCAATTAGTATAGAAGCACTGTCTTTGACTTCTCTGGATGTTTCCCAGGCGAGCTATTGACAAGTAAATCCTAGACGCTCGATCTTGGTTATTTTCGCTTTCGCGGCTGGCAGCAAAGTTCAGAACCATGTTTCTGTGAATAACTCTTGAACCGTAAGTCACAGACGCTCGCTCTTGGCTGCATTCGTTTCAGCTCGTGGCAGCCAGTATAAAAAACACTATCTTGGACTTCTCTGGATGTTTCCCAGGCGAGCTATTGGCAGCATGTTCAGAACCACTGTTTCTGAGGCTAATTCTTGAACCGTAAGTCATAGACGCTCGATCTTGGCGGCATTCGTCTCACCGCCTGGCAATTAGTATAGAAGCACTGTCTTTGACTTCTCTGGATGTTTCCCAGGCGAGCTATTGACAAGTAAATCCTAGACGCTCGATCTTGGTTATTTTCGCTTTCGCGGCTGGCAGCAAAGTTCAGAACCATGTTTCTGTGAATAACTCTTGAATCGTAAGTCACAGACGCTCGCTCTTGGCTGCATTCGTTTCAGCTCGTGGCAGCCCGTCTAAAAAAAACTATCTTGGACTTCTCTGGATGTTTCCCAGGCGAGCTATTGGCAGCATGTTCAGAACCACTGTTTCTGAGGCTAATTCTTGAACCGTAAGTCTTAGACGCTCGATCTTGGCGCCATTCGTCTCAGCGCCTGGCAATTAGTATAGAAGCACTGTTTCCCACTGTTTCTGAGGCTAATTCTTGAACCGTAAGTCATAGACGCTAGATTTTGGCGGCATTCGTCTCAGCGCCTGGCAATTAGTATAGAAGCACTGTTTCCCACTGTTTCTGAGGCTAATTCTTGAACCGTAAGTCATAGACGCTAGATCTTGGCGGCATTCGTCTCAGCGCCTGGCAATTAGTATAGAAGCACTGTCTTTGACTTCTCTGGATGTTTCCCAGGCGAGCTATTGACAATTAAATCCTAGACGCTCGATCTTGGTTATTTTCGCTTTCGCGGCTGGCAGCAAAGTTCAGAACCATGTTTCTGTGAATAACTCTTGAACCGTAAGTCACAGACGCTCGCTCTTGGCTGCATTCGTTTCAGCTCGTGGCAGCCAGTCTAAAAAACACTATCTTGGACTTCTCTGGATGTTTCCCAGGCGAGCTATTGGCAGCATGTTCAGAACCACTGTTTCTGAGGCTAATTCTTGAACCGTAAGTCATAGACGCTAGATCTTGGCGGCATTCGTCTCAGCGCCTGGCAATTAGTATAGAAGCACTGTTTCCCACTGTTTCTGAGGCTAATTCTTGAACCGTAAGTCATAGACGCTAGATTTTGGCGGCATTCGTCTCAGCGCCTGGCAATTAGTATAGAAGCACTGTTTCCCACTGTTTCTGAGGCTAATTCTTGAACCGTAAGTCTTAGACGCTCGATCTTGGCGGCATTCGTCTCAGCGCCTGGCAATTAGTATAGAAGCACTGTCTTTGACTTCTCTGGATGTTTCCCAGGCGAGCTATTGACAAGTAAATCCTAGACGCTCGATCTTGGTTATTTTCGCTTTCGCGGCTGGCAGCAAAGTTCAGAACCATGTTTCTGTGAATAACTCTTGAACCGTAAGTCACAGACGCTCGCTCTTGGCTGCATTCGTTTCAGCTCGTGGCAGCCAGTCTAAAAAACACTATCTTGGACTTCTCTGGATGTTTCCCAGGCGAGCTATTGGCAGCATGTTCAGAACCACTGTTTCTGAGGCTAATTCTTGAACCGTAAGTCATAGACGCTAGATCTTGGCGGCATTCGTCTCAGCGCCTGGCAATTAGTATAGAAGCACTGTTTCCCACTGTTTCTGAGGCTAATTCTTGAACCGTAAGTCATAGACGCTAGATCTTCGCGGCATTCGTCTCAGCGCCTGGCAATTAGTATAGAAGCACTGTCTTTGACTTCTCTGGATGTTTCCCAGGCGAGCTATTGACAAGTAAATCCTAGACGCTCGATCTTGGTTATTTTCGCTTTCGCGGCTGGCAGCAAAGTTCAGAACCATGTTTCTGTGAATAACTCTTGAACCGTAAGTCACAGACGCTCGCTCTTGGCTGCATTCGTTTCAGCTCGTGGCAGCCCGTCTAAAAAAAACTATCTTGGACTTCTCTGGATGTTTCCCAGGCGAGCTATTGGCAGCATGTTCAGAACCACTGTTTCTGAGGCTAATTCTTGAACCGTAAGTCTTAGACGCTCGATCTTGGCGCCATTCGTCTCAGCGCCTGGCAATTAGTATAGAAGCACTGTTTCCCACTGTTTCTGAGGCTAATTCTTGAACCGTAAGTCATAGACGCTAGATTTTGGCGGCATTCGTCTCAGCGCCTGGCAATTAGTATAGAAGCACTGTTTCCCACTGTTTCTGAGGCTAATTCTTGAACCGTAAGTCATAGACGCTCGATCTTGGCGGCATTCGTCTCAGCGCCTGGCAATTAGTATAGAAGCACTGTTTCCCACTGTTTCTGAGGCTAATTCTTGAACCGTAAGTCATAGACGCTAGATCTTGGCGGCATTCGTCTCAGCGCCTGGCAATTAGTATAGAAGCACTGTCTTTGACTTCTCTGGATGTTTCCCAGGCGAGCTATTGACAAGTAAATCCTAGACGCTCGATCTTGGTTATTTTCGCTTTCGCGGCTGGCAGCAAAGTTCAGAACCATGTTTCTGTGAATAACTCTTGAACCGTAAGTCACAGACGCTCGCTCTTGGCTGCATTCGTTTCAGCTCGTGGCAGCCAGTCTAAAAAACACAATCTTGGACTTCTCTGGATGTTTCCCAGGCGAGCTATTGGCAGCATGTTCAGAACCACTGTTTCTGAGGCTAATTCTTGAACCGTAAGTCATAGACGCTCGATCTTGGCGGCATTCGTCTCAGCGCCTGGCAATTAGTATAGAAGCACTGTTTCCCACTGTTTCTGAGGCTAATTCTTGAACCGTAAGTCATAGACGCTAGATCTTGGCGGCATTCGTCTCAGCGCCTGGCAATTAGTATAGAAGCACTGTCTTTGACTTCTCTGGATGTTTCCCAGGCGAGCTATTGACAAGTAAATCCTAGACGCTCGATCTTGGTTATTTTCGCTTTCGCGGCTGGCAGCAAAGTTCAGAACCATGATTCTGTGAATAACTCTTGAACCGTAAGTCACAGACGCTCGCTCTTGGCTGCATTCGTTTCAGCTCGTGGCAGCCAGTCTAAAAAACACTATCTTGGACTTCTCTGGATGTTTCCCAGACGAGCTATTGGCAGCATGTTCAGAACCACTGTTTCTGAGGCTAATTCTTGAACCGTAAGTCTTAGACGCTCGAGCTTGGCGGCATTCGTCTCAGCGCCTGGCAATTAGTATAGAAGCACTGTTTCCCACTGTTTCTGAGGCTAATTCTTGAACCGTAAGTCATAGACGCTAGATCTTGGCGGCATTCGTCTCAGCGCCAGGCAATTAGTATAGAAGCACTGTCTTTGACTTCTCTGGATGTTTCCCAGGCGAGCTATTGACAAGTAAATCCTAGACGCTCGATCTTGGTTATTTTCGCTTTCGCGGCTGGCAGCAAAGTTCAGAACCATGTTTCTGTGAATAACTCTTGAACCGTAAGTCACAGACGCTCTCTCTTGGCTGCATTCGTTTCAGCTCGTGGCAGCCAGTCTAAAAAACTCTATCTTGGACTTCTCTGGATGTTTCCCAGGCGAGCTATTGGCAGCATGTTCAGAACCACTGTTTCTGAGGCTAATTCTTGAACCGTAAGTCTTAGACGCTCGAGCTTGGCGGCATTCGTCTCAGCGCCTGGCAATTAGTATAGAAGCACTGTTTCCCACTGTTTCTGAGGCTAATTCTTGAACCGTAAGTCATAGACGCTAGATCTTGGCGGCATTCGTCTCAGCGCCTGGCAATTAGTATAGAAGCACTGTCGTTGACTTCTCTGGATGTTTCCCAGGCGAGCTATTGACAAGTAAATCCTAGACGCTCGATCTTGGTTATTTTCGCTTTCGCGGCTGGCAGCAAAGTTCAGAACCATGTTTCTGTGAATAACTCTTGAACCGTAAGTCACAGACGCTCGCTCTTGGCTGCATTCGTTTCAGCTCGTGGCAGCCCGTCTAAAAAACACTATCTTGGACTTCTCTGGATGTTTCCCAGGCGAGCAATTGGCAGCATGTTCAGAACCACTGTTTCTGAGGCTAATTCTTGAACCGTAAGTCATAGACGCTCGATCTTGGCGGCATTCGTCTCAGCGCCTGGCAATTAGTATAGAAGCACTGTTTCCCACTGTTTCTGAGGCTAATTCTTGAACCGTAAGTCATAGACGCTAGATCTTGGCGGCATTCGTCTCAGCGCCTGGCAATTAGTATAGAAGCACTGTTTCCCACTGTTTCTGAGGCTAATTCTTGAACCGTAAGTCATAGACGCTAGATCTTCGCGGCATTCGTCTCAGCGCCTGGCAATTAGTATAGAAGCACTGTCTTTGACTTCTCTGGATGTTTCCCAGGCGAGCTATTGACAAGTAAATCCTAGACGCTCGATCTTGGTTATTTTCGCTTTCGCGGCTGGCAGCAAAGTTCAGAACCATGTTTCTGTGAATAACTCTTGAACCGTAAGTCACAGACGCTCGCTCTTGGCTGCATTCGTTTCAGCTCGTGGCAGCCCGTCTAAAAAAAACTATCTTGGACTTCTCTGGATGTTTCCCAGGCGAGCTATTGGCAGCATGTTCAGAACCACTGTTTCTGAGGCTAATTCTTGAACCGTAAGTCTTAGACGCTCGATCTTGGCGCCATTCGTCTCAGCGCCTGGCAATTAGTATAGAAGCACTGTTTCCCACTGTTTCTGAGGCTAATTCTTGAACCGTAAGTCATAGACGCTAGATTTTGGCGGCATTCGTCTCAGCGCCTGGCAATTAGTATAGAAGCACTGTTTCCCACTGTTTCTGAGGCTAATTCTTGAACCGTAAGTCATAGACGCTCGATCTTGGCGGCATTCGTCTCAGCGCCTGGCAATTAGTATAGAAGCACTGTTTCCCACTGTTTCTGAGGCTAATTCTTGAACCGTAAGTCATAGACGCTAGATCTTGGCGGCATTCGTCTCAGCGCCTGGCAATTAGTATAGAAGCACTGTCTTTGACTTCTCTGGATGTTTCCCAGGCGAGCTATTGACAAGTAAATCCTAGACGCTCGATCTTGGTTATTTTCGCTTTCGCGGCTGGCAGCAAAGTTCAGAACCATGTTTCTGTGAATAACTCTTGAACCGTAAGTCACAGACGCTCGCTCTTGGCTGCATTCGTTTCAGCTCGTGGCAGCCAGTCTAAAAAACACAATCTTGGACTTCTCTGGATGTTTCCCAGGCGAGCTATTGGCAGCATGTTCAGAACCACTGTTTCTGAGGCTAATTCTTGAACCGTAAGTCATAGACGCTCGATCTTGGCGGCATTCGTCTCAGCGCCTGGCAATTAGTGTAGAAGCACTGTTTCCCACTGTTTCTGAGGCTAATTCTTGAACCGTAAGTCATAGACGCTAGATCTTGGCGGCATTCGTCTCAGCGCCTGGCAATTAGTATAGAAGCACTGTCTTTGACTTCTCTGGATGTTTCCCAGGCGAGCTATTGACAAGTAAATCCTAGACGCTCGATCTTGGTTATTTTCGCTTTCGCGGCTGGCAGCAAAGTTCAGAACCATGATTCTGTGAATAACTCTTGAACCGTAAGTCACAGACGCTCGCTCTTGGCTGCATTCGTTTCAGCTCGTGGCAGCCAGTCTAAAAAACACTATCTTGGACTTCTCTGGATGTTTCCCAGACGAGCTATTGGCAGCATGTTCAGAACCACTGTTTCTGAGGCTAATTCTTGAACCGTAAGTCTTAGACGCTCGAGCTTGGCGGCATTCGTCTCAGCGCCTGGCAATTAGTATAGAAGCACTGTTTCCCACTGTTTCTGAGGCTAATTCTTGAACCGTAAGTCATAGACGCTAGATCTTGGCGGCATTCGTCTCAGCGCCAGGCAATTAGTATAGAAGCACTGTCTTTGACTTCTCTGGATGTTTCCCAGGCGAGCTATTGACAAGTAAATCCTAGACGCTCGATCTTGGTTATTTTCGCTTTCGCGGCTGGCAGCAAAGTTCAGAACCATGTTTCTGTGAATAACTCTTGAACCGTAAGTCACAGACGCTCTCTCTTGGCTGCATTCGTTTCAGCTCGTGGCAGCCAGTCTAAAAAACTCTATCTTGGACTTCTCTGGATGTTTCCCAGGCGAGCTATTGGCAGCATGTTCAGAACCACTGTTTCTGAGGCTAATTCTTGAACCGTAAGTCTTAGACGCTCGAGCTTGGCGGCATTCGTCTCAGCGCCTGGCAATTAGTATAGAAGCACTGTTTCCCACTGTTTCTGAGGCTAATTCTTGAACCGTAAGTCATAGACGCTAGATCTTGGCGGCATTCGTCTCAGCGCCTGGCAATTAGTATAGAAGCACTGTCGTTGACTTCTCTGGATGTTTCCCAGGCGAGCTATTGACAAGTAAATCCTAGACGCTCGATCTTGGTTATTTTCGCTTTCGCGGCTGGCAGCAAAGTTCAGAACCATGTTTCTGTGAATAACTCTTGAACCGTAAGTCACAGACGCTCGCTCTTGGCTGCATTCGTTTCAGCTCGTGGCAGCCCGTCTAAAAAACACTATCTTGGACTTCTCTGGATGTTTCCCAGGCGAGCAATTGGCAGCATGTTCAGAACCACTGTTTCTGAGGCTAATTCTTGAACCGTAAGTCATAGACGCTCGATCTTGGCGGCATTCGTCTCAGCGCCTGGCAATTAGTATAGAAGCACTGTTTCCCACTGTTTCTGAGGCTAATTCTTGAACCGTAAGTCATAGACGCTAGATCTTGGCGGCATTCGTCTCAGCGCCTGGCAATTAGTATAGAAGCACTGTCTTTGACTTCTCTGGATGTTTCCCAGGCGAGCTATTGACAAGTAAATCCTAGACGCTCGATCTTGGTTATTTTCGCTTTCGCGGCTGGCAGCAAAGTTCAGAACCATGTTTCTGTGAATAACTCTTGAACCGTAAGTCACAGACGCTCGCTCTTGGCTGCATTCGTTTCAGCTCGTGGCAGCCCGTCTAAAAACACTATCTTGGACTTCTCTGGATGTTTCCCAGGCGAGCAATTGGCAGCATGTTCAGAACCACTGTTTCTGAGGCTAATTCTTGAACCGTAAGTCATAGACGCTCGATCTTGGCGGCATTCGTCTCAGCGCCTGGCAATTAGTATAGAAGCACTGTTTCCCACTGTTTCTGAGGCTAATTCTTGAACCGTAAGTCATAGACGCTAGATCTTGGCGGCATTCGTCTCAGCGCCTGGCAATTAGTATAGAAGACTGTCTTTGACTTCTCTGGATGTTTCCCAGGCGAGCTATTGACAATTAAATCCTAGACGTTCGATCTTGGTTATTTTCGCTTTCGCGGCTGTCAGCAAAGTTCAGAACCATGTTTCTGTGAATAACTCTTGAACCGTAAGTCACAGACGCTCGCTCTTGGCTGCATTCGTTTCAGCTCGTGGCAGCCAGTCTAAAAAACACTATCTTGGACTTCTCTGGATGTTCCCCAGGCGAGCTATTGGCAGCATGTTCAGAACCACTGTTTCTGAGGCTAATTCTTGAACCGTAAGTCATAGACGCTAGATCTTGGCGGCATTCGTCTCAGCGCCTGGCAATTAGTATAGAAGCACTGTTTCCCACTGTTTCTGAGGCTAATTCTTGAACCGTAAGTCATAGACGCTAGATCTTGGCGGCATTCGTCTCAACGCCTGGCAATTAGTATAGAAGCACTGTCTTTGACTTCTCTGGATGTTTCCCAGGCGAGCTATTGACAAGTAAATCCTAGACGCTCGATCTTGGTTATTTTCGCTTTCGCGGCTGGCAGCAAAGTTCAGAACCATGTTTCTGTGAATAACTCTTGAACCGTAAGTCACAGACGCTCGCTCTTGGCTGCATTCGTTTCAGCTCGTGGCAGCCCGTCTAGAAAAAACTATCTTGGACTTCTCTGGATGTTTCCCAGGCGAGCTATTGGCAGCATGTTCAGAACCACTGTTTCTGAGGCTAATTCTTGAACCGTAAGTCTTAGACGCTCGATCTTGGCGCCATTCGTCTCAGCGCCTGGCAATTAGTATAGAAGCACTGTTTCCCACTGTTTCTGAGGCTAATTCTTGAACCGTAAGTCATAGACGCTAGATTTTGGCGGCATTCGTCTCAGCGCCTGGCAATTAGTATAGAAGCACTGTTTCCCACTGTTTCTGAGGCTAATTCTTGAACCGTAAGTCATAGACGCAAGATCTTGGCGGCATTCGTCTCAGCGCCTGGCAATTAGTATAGAAGCACTGTCTTTGACTTCTCTGGATGTTTCCCAGGCGAGCTATTGACAAGTAAATCCTAGACGCTCGATCTTGGTTATTTTCGCTTTCGCGGCTGGCAGCAAAGTTCAGAACCATGTTTCTGTGAATAACTCTTGAACCGTAAGTCACAGACGCTCGCTCTTGGCTGCATTCGTTTCAGCTCGTGGCAGCCAGTCTAAAAAACACTATCTTGGACTTCTCTGGATGTTTCCCAGACGAGCTATTGGCAGCATGTTCAGAACCACTGTTTCTGAGGCTAATTCTTGAACCGTAAGTCATAGACGCTCGATCTTGGCGGCATTCGTCTCAGCGCCTGGCAATTAGTATAGAAGCACTGTTTCCCACTGTTTCTGAGGCTAATTCTTGAACCGTAAGTCATAGACGCTAGATCTTGGCGGCATTCGTCTCAACGCCTGGCAATTAGTATAGAAGCACTGTCTTTGACTTCTCTGGATGTTTCCCAGGCGAGCTATTGACAAGTAAATCCTAGACGCTCGATCTTGGTTATTTTCGCTTTCGCGGCTGGCAGCAAAGTTCAGAACCATGTTTCTGTGAATAACTCTTGAACCGTAAGTCACAGACGCTCGCTCTTGGCTGCATTCGTTTCAGCTCGTGGCAGCCCGTCTAGAAAAAACTATCTTGGACTTCTCTGGATGTTTCCCAGGCGAGCTATTGGCAGCATGTTCAGAACCACTGTTTCTGAGGCTAATTCTTGAACCGTAAGTCTTAGACGCTCGATCTTGGCGCCATTCGTCTCAGCGCCTGGCAATTAGTATAGAAGCACTGTTTCCCACTGTTTCTGAGGCTAATTCTTGAACCGTAAGTCATAGACGCTAGATTTTGGCGGCATTCGTCTCAGCGCCTGGCAATTAGTATAGAAGCACTGTTTCCCACTGTTTCTGAGGCTAATTCTTGAACCGTAAGTCATAGACGCTAGATCTTGGCGGCATTCGTCTCAACGCCTGGCAAATAGTATAGAAGCACTGTCTTTGACTTCTCTGGATGTTTCCCAGGCGAGCTATTGACAATTAAATCCTAGACGCTCGATCTTGGTTATTTTCGCTTTCGCGGCTGGCAGCAAAGTTCAGAACCATGTTTCTGTGAATAACTCTTGAACCGTAAGTCACAGACGCTCGCTCTTGGCTGCATTCGTTTCAGCTCGTGGCAGCCAGTCTAAAAAACACTATCTTGGACTTCTCTGGATGTTTCCCAGACGAGCTATTGGCAGCATGTTCAGAACCACTGTTTCTGAGGCTAATTCTTGAACCGTAAGTCTTAGACGCTCGAGCTTGGCGGCATTCGTCTCAGCGCCTGGCAATTAGTATAGAAGCACTGTTTCCCACTGTTTCTGAGGCTAATTCTTGAACCGTAAGTCATAGACGCTAGATCTTGGCGGCATTCGTCTCAGCGCCTGGCAATTAGTATAGAAGCACTGTCTTTGACTTCTCTGGATGTTTCCCAGGCGAGCTATTGACAAGTAAATCCTAGACGCTCGATCTTGGTTATTTTCGCTTTCGCGGCTGGCAGCAAAGTTCAGAACCATGTTTCTGTGAATAACTCTTGAACCGTAAGTCACAGACGCTCGCTCTTGGCTGCATTCGTTTCAGCTCGTGGCAGCCCGTCTAAAAACACTATCTTGGACTTCTCTGGATGTTTCCCAGGCGAGCAATTGGCAGCATGTTCAGAACCACTGTTTCTGAGGCTAATTCTTGAACCGTAAGTCATAGACGCTCGATCTTGGCGGCATTCGTCTCAGCGCCTGGCAATTAGTATAGAAGCACTGTTTCCCACTGTTTCTGAGGCTAATTCTTGAACCGTAAGTCATAGACGCTAGATCTTGGCGGCATTCGTCTCAACGCCTGGCAATTAGTATAGAAGCACTGTCTTTGACTTCTCTGGATGTTTCCCAGGCGAGCTATTGACAAGTAAATCCTAGACGCTCGATCTTGGTTATTTTCGCTTTCGCGGCTGGCAGCAAAGTTCAGAACCATGTTTCTGTGAATAACTCTTGAACCGTAAGTCACAGACGCTCGCTCTTGGCTGCATTCGTTTCAGCTCGTGGCAGCCCGTCTAGAAAAAACTATCTTGGACTTCTCTGGATGTTTCCCAGGCGAGCTATTGGCAGCATGTTCAGAACCACTGTTTCTGAGGCTAATTCTTGAACCGTAAGTCTTAGACGCTCGATCTTGGCTCCATTCGTCTCAGCGCCTGGCAATTAGTATAGAAGCACTGTTTCCCACTGTTTCTGAGGCTAATTCTTGAACCGTAAGTCATAGACGCTAGATTTTGGCGGCATTCGTCTCAGCGCCTGGCAATTAGTATAGAAGCACTGTTTCCCACTGTTTCTGAGGCTAATTCTTGAACCGTAAGTCATAGACGCAAGATCTTGGCGGCATTCGTCTCAGCGCCTGGCAATTAGTATAGAAGCACTGTCTTTGACTTCTCTGGATGTTTCCCAGGCGAGCTATTGACAAGTAAATCCTAGACGCTCGATCTTGGTTATTTTCGCTTTCGCGGCTGGCAGCAAAGTTCAGAACCATGTTTCTGTGAATAACTCTTGAACCGTAAGTCACAGACGCTCGCTCTTGGCTGCATTCGTTTCAGCTCGTGGCAGCCAGTCTAAAAAAACACTATCTTGGACTTCTCTGGATGTTTCCCAGACGAGCTATTGGCAGCATGTTCAGAACCACTGTTTCTGAGGCTAATTCTTGAACCGTAAGTCATAGACGCTCGATCTTGGCGGCATTCGTCTCAGCGCCTGGCAATTAGTATAGAAGCACTGTTTCCCACTGTTTCTGAGGCTAATTCTTGAACCGTAAGTCATAGACGCTAGATCTTGGCGGCATTCGTCTCAACGCCTGGCAATTAGTATAGAAGCACTGTCTTTGACTTCTCTGGATGTTTCCCAGGCGAGCTATTGACAAGTAAATCCTAGACGCTCGATCTTGGTTATTTTCGCTTTCGCGGCTGGCAGCAAAGTTCAGAACCATGTTTCTGTGAATAACTCTTGAACCGTAAGTCACAGACGCTCGCTCTTGGCTGCATTCGTTTCAGCTCGTGGCAGCCCGTCTAGAAAAAACTATCTTGGACTTCTCTGGATGTTTCCCAGGCGAGCTATTGGCAGCATGTTCAGAACCACTGTTTCTGAGGCTAATTCTTGAACCGTAAGTCTTAGACGCTCGATCTTGGCGCCATTCGTCTCAGCGCCTGGAAATTAGTATAGAAGCACTGTTTCCCACTGTTTCTGAGGCTAATTCTTGAACCGTAAGTCATAGACGCTAGATTTTGGCGGCATTCGTCTCAGCGCCTGGCAATTAGTATAGAAGCACTGTTTCCCACTGTTTCTGAGGCTAATTCTTGAACCGTAAGTCATAGACGCTAGATCTTGGCGGCATTCGTCTCAACGCCTGGCAAATAGTATAGAAGCACTGTCTTTGACTTCTCTGGATGTTTCCCAGGCGAGCTATTGACAATTAAATCCTAGACGCTCGATCTTGGTTATTTTCGCTTTCGCGGCTGGCAGCAAAGTTCAGAACCATGTTTCTGTGAATAACTCTTGAACCGTAAGTCACAGACGCTCGCTCTTGGCTGCATTCGTTTCAGCTCGTGGCAGCCAGTCTAAAAAACACTATCTTGGACTTCTCTGGATGTTTCCCAGGCGAGCTATTGGCAGCATGTTCAGAACCACTGTTTCTGAGGCTAATTCTTGAACCGTAAGTCATAGACGCTAGATCTTGGCGGCATTCGTCTCAGCGCCTGGCAATTAGTATAGAAGCACTGTCTTTGACTTCTCTGGATGTTTCCCAGGCGAGCTATTGACAAGTAAATCCTAGACGCTCGATCTTGGTTATTTTCGCTTTCGCGGCTGGCAGCAAAGTTCAGAACCATGTTTCTGTGAATAACTCTTGAACCGTAAGTCACAGACGCTCGCTCTTGGCTGCATTCGTTTCAGCTCGTGGCAGCCCGTCTAGAAAAAACTATCTTGGACTTCTCTGGATGTTTCCCAGGCGAGCTATTGGCAGCATGTTCAGAACCACTGTTTCTGAGGCTAATTCTTGAACCGTAAGTCTTAGACGCTCGATCTTGGCGCCATTCGTCTCAGCGCCTGGCAATTAGTATAGAAGCACTGTTTCCCACTGTTTCTGAGGCTAATTCTTGAACCGTAAGTCATAGACGCTAGATCTTGGCGGCATTCGTCTCAGCGCCTGGCAATTAGTATAGAAGCACTGTCTTTGACTTCTCTGGATGTTTCCCAGGCGAGCTATTGACAATTAAATCCTAGACGCTCGATCTTGGTTATTTTCGCTGTCGCGGCTGCCAGCAAAGTTCAGAACCATGTTTCTGTGAATAACTCTTGAACCGTAAGTCACAGACGCTCGCTCTTGGCTGCATTCGTTTCAGCTCGTGGCAGCCAGTCTAAAAAACACTATCTTGGACTTCTCTGGATGTTTCCCAGGCGAGCTATTGGCAGCATGTTCAGAACCACTGTTTCTGAGGCTAATTCTTGAACCGTAAGTCATAGACGCTAGATCTTGGCGGCATTCGTCTCAGCGCCTGGCAATTAGTATAGAAGCACTGTTTCCCACTGTTTCTGAGGCTAATTCTTGAAACGTAAGTCATAGACGCTAGATCTTGGCGGCATTCGTCTCAGCGCCTGGCAATTAGTATAGAAGCACTGTCTTTGACTTCTCTGGATGTTTCCCAGGCGAGCTATTGACAAGTAAATCCTAGACGCTCGATCTTGGTTATTTTCGCTTTCGCGGCTGGCAGCAAAGTTCAGAACCATGTTTCTGTGAATAACTCTTGAACCGTAAGTCACAGACGCTCGCTCTTGGCTGCATTCGTTTCAGCTCGTGGCAGCCCGTCTAAAAAAAACTATCTTGGACTTCTCTGGATGTTTCCCAGGCGAGCTATTGGCAGCATGTTCAGAACCACTGTTTCTGAGGCTAATTCTTGAACCGTAAGTCTTAGACGCTCGATCTTGGCGCCATTCGTCTCAGCGCCTGGCAATTAGTATAGAAGCACTGTTTCCCACTGTTTCTGAGGCTAATTCTTGAACCGTAAGTCATAGACGCTAGATTTTGGCGGCATTCGTCTTAGCGCCTGGCAATTAGTATAGAAGCACTGTTTCCCCACTGTTTCTGAGGCTAATTCTTGAACCGTAAGTCATAGACGCTAGATCTTGGCGGCATTCGTCTCAGCGCCTGGCAATTAGTATAGAAGCACTGTCTTTGACTTCTCTGGATGTTTCCCAGGCGAGCTATTGACAATTAAATCCTAGACGCTCGATCTTGGTTATTTTCGCTTTCGCGGCTGGCAGCAAAGTTCAGAACCATGTTTCTGTGAATAACTCTTGAACCGTAAGTCACAGACGCTCGCTCTTGGCTGCATTCGTTTCAGCTCGTGGCAGCCAGTCTAAAAAACACTATCTTGGACTTCTCTGGATGTTTCCCAGACGAGCTATTGGCAGCATGTTCAGAACCACTGTTTCTGAGGCTAATTCTTGAACCGTAAGTCATAGACGCTAGATCTTGGCGGCATTCGTCTTAGCGCCTGGCAATTAGTATAGAAGCACTGTTTCCCACTGTTTCTGAGGCTAATTCTTGAACCGTAAGTCATAGACGCTAGATCTTGGCGGCATTCGTCTCAGCGCCTGGCAATTAGTATAGAAGCACTGTCTTTGACTTCTCTGGATGTTTCCCAGGCGAGCTATTGACAATTAAATCCTAGACGCTCGATCTTGGTTATTTTCGCTTTCGCGGCTGGCAGCAAAGTTCAGAACCATGTTTCTGTGAATAACTCTTGAACTGTAAGTCACAGACGCTTGCTCTTGGCTGCATTCGTTTCAGCTCGTGGCAGCCAGTCTAAAAAACACTATCTTGGACTTCTCTGGATGTTTCCCAGGCGAGCTATTGGCAGCATGTTCAGAACCACTGTTTCTGAGGCTAATTCTTGAACCGTAAGTCATAGACGCTAGATCTTGGCGGCATTCGTCTCAGCGCCTGGCAATTAGTATAGAAGCACTGTTTCCCACTGTTTCTGAGGCTAATTCTTGAAACGTAAGTCATAGACGCTAGATCTTGGCGGCATTCGTCTCAGCGCCTGGCAATTAGTATAGAAGCACTGTCTTTGACTTCTCTGGATGTTTCCCAGGCGAGCTATTGACAAGTAAATCCTAGACGCTCGATCTTGGTTATTTTCGCTTTCGCGGCTGGCAGCAAAGTTCAGAACCATGTTTCTGTGAATAACTCTTGAACCGTAAGTCACAGACGCTCGCTCTTGGCTGCATTCGTTTCAGCTCGTGGCAGCCCGTCTAAAAAAAACTATCTTGGACTTCTCTGGATGTTTCCCAGGCGAGCTATTGGCAGCATGTTCAGAACCACTGTTTCTGAGGCTAATTCTTGAACCGTAAGTCTTAGACGCTCGATCTTGGCGCCATTTGTCTCAGCGCCTGGCAATTAGTATAGAAGCACTGTTTCCCACTGTTTCTGAGGCTAATTCTTGAACCGTAAGTCATAGACGCTAGATTTTGGCGGCATTCGTCTTAGCGCCTGGCAATTAGTATAGAAGCACTGTTTCCCACTGTTTCTGAGGCTAATTCTTGAACCGTAAGTCATAGACGCTAGATCTTGGCGGCATTCGTCTCAGCGCCTGGCAATTAGTATAGAAGCACTGTCTTTGACTTCTCTGGATGTTTCCCAGGCGAGCTATTGACAATTAAATCCTAGACGCTCGATCTTGGTTATTTTCGCTTTCGCGGCTGGCAGCAAAGTTCAGAACCATGTTTCTGTGAATAACTCTTGAACCGTAAGTCACAGACGCTCGCTCTTGGCTGCATTCGTTTCAGCTCGTGGCAGCCAGTCTAAAAAACACTATCTTGGACTTCTCTGGATGTTTCCCAGGCGAGCTATTGGCAGCATGTTCAGAACCACTGTTTCTGAGGCTAATTCTTGAACCGTAAGTCATAGACGCTAGATCTTGGCGGCATTCGTCTTAGCGCCTGGCAATTAGTATAGAAGCACTGTTTCCCACTGTTTCTGAGGCTAATTCTTGAACCGTAAGTCATAGACGCTAGATCTTGGCGGCATTCGTCTCAGCGCCTGGCAATTAGTATAGAAGCACTGTCTTTGACTTCTCTGGATGTTTCCCAGGCGAGCTATTGACAATTAAATCCTAGACGCTCGATCTTGGTTATTTTCGCTTTCGCGGCTGGCAGCAAAGTTCAGAACCATGTTTCTGTGAATAACTCTTGAACTGTAAGTCACAGACGCTTGCTCTTGGCTGCATTCGTTTCAGCTCGTGGCAGCCAGTCTAAAAAACACTATCTTGGACTTCTCTGGATGTTTCCCAGGCGAGCTATTGGCAGCATGTTCAGAACCACTGTTTCTGAGGCTAATTCTTGAACCGTAAGTCATAGACGCTAGATCTTGGCGGCATTCGTCTCAGCGCTTGGCAATTAGTATAGAAGCACTGTTTCCCACTGTTTCTGAGGCTAATTCTTGAACCGTAAGTCATAGACGCTAGATCTTGGCGGCATTCGTCTCAGCGCCTGGCAATTAGTATAGAAGCACAGTCTTTGACTTCTCTGGATGTTTCCCAGGCGAGCTATTGACAAGTAAATCCTAGACGCTCGATCTTGGTTATTTTCGCTTTCGCGGCTGGCAGCAAAGTTCAGAACCATGTTTCTGTGAATAACTCTTGAACCGTAAGTCACAGACGCTCGCTCTTGGCTGCATTCGTTTCAGCTCGTGGCAGCCCGTCTAAAAAAAACTATCTTGGACTTCTCTGGATGTTTCCCAGGCGAGCTATTGGCAGCATGTTCAGAACCACTGTTTCTGAGGCTAATTCTTGAACCGTAAGTCTTAGACGCTCGATCTTGGCGCCATTCGTCTCAGCGCCTGGCAATTAGTATAGAAGCACTGTTTCCCACTGTTTCTGAGGCTAATTCTTGAACCGTAAGTCATAGACGCTAGATTTTGGCGGGATTCGTCTCAGCGCCTGGCAATTAGTATAGAAGCACTGTTTCCCACTGTTTCTGAGGCTAATTCTTGAACCGTAAGTCATAGACGCTAGATCTTGGCGGCATTCGTCTCAGCGCCTGGCAATTAGTATAGAAGCACTGTCTTTGACTTCTCTGGATGTTTCCCAGGCGAGCTATTGACAAGTAAATCCTAGACGCTCGATCTTGGTTATTTTCGCTTTCGCGGCTGGCAGCAAAGTTCAGAACCATGTTTCTGTGAATAACTCTTGAACCGTAAGTCACAGACGCTCGCTCTTGGCTGCATTCGTTTCAGCTCGTGGCAGCCAGTCTAAAAAACACTATCTTGGACTTCTCTGGATGTTTCCCAGGCGAGCTATTGGCAGCATGTTCAGAACCACTGTTTCTGAGGCTAATTCTTGAACCGTAAGTCATAGACGCTAGATCTTGGCGGCATTCGTCTCAGCGCCTGGCAATTAGTATAGAAGCACTGTTTCCCACTGTTTCTGAGGCTAATTCTTGAACCGTAAGTCATAGACGCTAGATCTTGGCGGCATTCGTCTCAGCGCCTGGCAATTAGTATAGAAGCACTGTCTTTGACTTCTCTGGATGTTTCCCAGGCGAGCTATTGACAAGTAAATCCTAGACGCTCGATCTTGGTTATTTTCGCTTTCACGGCTGGCAGCAAAGTTCAGAACCATGTTTCTGTGAATAACTCTTGAACCGTAAGTCACAGACGCTCGCTCTTGGCTGCATTCGTTTCAGCTCGTGGCAGCCCGTCTAAAAAAAACTATCTTGGACTTCTCTGGATGTTTCCCAGGCGAGCTATTGGCAGCATGTTCAGAACCACTGTTTCTGAGGCTAATTCTTGAACCGTAAGTCTTAGACGCTCGATCTTGGCGCCATTCGTCTCAGCGCCTGGCAATTAGTATAGAAGCACTGTTTCCCACTGTTTCTGAGGCTAATTCTTGAACCGTAAGTCATAGACGCTAGATTTTGGCGGGATTCGTCTCAGCGCCTGGCAATTAGTATAGAAGCACTGTTTCCCACTGTTTCTGAGGCTAATTCTTGAACCGTAAGTCATAGACGCTAGATCTTGGCGGCATTCGTCTCAGCGCCTGGCAATTAGTATAGAAGCACTGTCTTTGACTTCTCTGGATGTTTCCCAGGCGAGCTATTGACAAGTAAATCCTAGACGCTCGATCTTGGTTATTTTCGCTTTCGCGGCTGGCAGCAAAGTTCAGAACCATGTTTCTGTGAATAACTCTTGAACCGTAAGTCACAGACGCTCGCTCTTGGCTGCATTCGTTTCAGCTCGTGGCAGCCAGTCTAAAAAACACTATCTTGGACTTCTCTGGATGTTTCCCAGGCGAGCTATTGGCAGCATGTTCAGAACCACTGTTTCTGAGGCTAATTCTT
>NW_027462580.1:0-54179 GCF_050947455.1 Rhinoderma darwinii
TTGACTTCTCTGGATGTTTCCCAGGCGAGTTATTGACAAGTAAATCCTAGACGCTCGATCTTGGTTATTTTCGCTTTCGCGGCTGGCAGTAAAAAAACCATGTTTCTGTGAATAACTCCTGAACCGTAAGTCCTAGACGCTCGCTCTTGGCTGCATTCGATTCAGCTCGTGGCAGCCAGTCTAAAAAACACTATCTTGGACTTCTCTGCATGTTTCCCAGGCGAGCAATTGGCAGCATGTTCAGAACCATGTTTCTGTGAATAACTCCTGAACCGTAAGTCCTAGACGCTCGCTCTTGGCTGCATTCGATTCAGCTCGTGGCAGCCAGTCTAAAAAACACTATCTTGGACTTCTCTGCATGTTTCCCAGGCGAGAAATTGGCAGCATGTTCAGAACCATGTTTCTGTGAATAACTCCTGAACCGTAAGTCCTAGACGCTCGCTCTTGGCTGCATTCGATTCAGCTCGTGGCAGCCAGTCTAAAAAACACTATCTTGGACTTCTCTGCATGTTTCCCAGGCGAGCAATTGGCAGCATGTTCAGAACCATGTTTCTGTGAATAACTCCTGAACCGTAAGTCCTAGACGCTCGCTCTTGGCTGCATTCGATTCAGCTCGTGGCAGCCAGTCTAAAAAACACTATCTTGGACTTCTCTGCATGTTTCCCAGGCGAGCAATTGGCAGCATGTTCAGAACCATGTTTCTGTGAATAACTCCTGAACCGTAAGTCCTAGACGCTCGCTCTTGGCTGCATTCGATTCAGCTCGTGGCAGCCAGTCTAAAAAACACTATCTTGGACTTCTCTGCATGTTCCTAAGGCAAATGTTTCTAAAGCTAATTCTTGAACCGTAAGTCCTAGACGCTCGATCTTGGCGGCATTCGTCTCAGCGCCAGGCAATTAGTATAGGAGCACTGTGTTTGACTTCTCTGGATGTTTCCCAGGCGAGTTATTGACAAGTAAATCCTAGACGCTCGATCTTGGTTATTTTCGCTTTCGCGGCTGGCAGTAAAAGAACCATGTTTCTGTGAATAACTCCTGAACCGTAAGTCCTAGACGCTCGCTCTTGGCTGCATTCGATTCAGCTCGTGGCAGCCAGTCTAAAAAACACTATCTTGGACTTCTCTGCTTGTTTCCCAGGCGAGCAATTGGCAGCATGTTCAGAACCATGTTTCTGTGAATAACTCCTGAACCGTAAGTCCTAGACGCTCGCTCTTGGCTGCATTCGATTCAGCTCGTGGCAGCCAGTCTAAAAAACACTATCTTGGACTTCTCTGCATGTTCCTAAGGCAAATGTTTCTAAAGCTAATTCTTGAACCGTAAGTCCTAGACGCTCGATCTTGGCGGCATTCGTCTCAGCGCCTGGCAATTAGTATAGGAGCACTGTGTTTGACTTCTCTGGATGTTTCCCAGGCGAGTTATTGACAAGTAAATCCTAGACGCTCGATCTTGGTTATTTTCGCTTTCGCGGCTGGCAGTAAAAAAACCATGTTTCTGTGAATAACTCCTGAACCGTAAGTCCTAGACGCTCGCTCTTGGCTGCATTCGATTCAGCTCGTGGCAGCCAGTCTAAAAAACACTATCTTGGACTTCTCTGCATGTTTCCCAGGCGAGCAATTGGCAGCATGTTCAGAACCATGTTTCTGTGAATAACTCCTGAACCGTAAGTCCTAGACGCTCGCTCTTGGCTGCATTCGATTCAGCTCGTGGCAGCCAGTCTAAAAAACACTATCTTGGACTTCTCTGCATGTTTCCCAGGCGAGAAATTGGCAGCATGTTCAGAACCATGTTTCTGTGAATAACTCCTGAACCGTAAGTCCTAGACGCTCGCTCTTGGCTGCATTCGATTCAGCTCGTGGCAGCCAGTCTAAAAAACACTATCTTGGACTTCTCTGCATGTTTCCCAGGCGAGCAATTGGCAGCATGTTCAGAACCATGTTTCTGTGAATAACTCCTGAACCGTAAGTCCTAGACGCTCGCTCTTGGCTGCATTCGATTCAGCTCGTGGCAGCCAGTCTAAAAAACACTATCTTGGACTTCTCTGCATGTTTCCCAGGCGAGCAATTGGCAGCATGTTCAGAACCATGTTTCTGTGAATAACTCCTGAACCGTAAGTCCTAGACGCTCGCTCTTGGCTGCATTCGATTCAGCTCGTGGCAGCCAGTCTAAAAAACACTATCTTGGACTTCTCTGCATGTTCCTAAGGCAAATGTTTCTAAAGCTAATTCTTGAACCGTAAGTCCTAGACGCTCGATCTTGGCGGCATTCGTCTCAGCGCCAGGCAATTAGTATAGGAGCACTGTGTTTGACTTCTCTGGATGTTTCCCAGGCGAGTTATTGACAAGTAAATCCTAGACGCTCGATCTTGGTTATTTTCGCTTTCGCGGCTGGCAGTAAAAGAACCATGTTTCTGTGAATAACTCCTGAACCGTAAGTCCTAGACGCTCGCTCTTGGCTGCATTCGATTCAGCTCGTGGCAGCCAGTCTAAAAAACACTATCTTGGACTTCTCTGCTTGTTTCCCAGGCGAGCAATTGGCAGCATGTTCAGAACCATGTTTCTGTGAATAACTCCTGAACCGTAAGTCCTAGACGCTCGCTCTTGGCTGCATTCGATTCAGCTCGTGGCAGCCAGTCTAAAAAACACTATCTTGGACTTCTCTGCATGTTTCCCAGGCGAGCAATTGGCAGCATGTTCAGAACCATGTTTCTGTGAATAACTCCTGAACCGTAAGTCCTAGACGCTCGCTCTTGGCTGCATTCGATTCAGCTCGTGGCAGCCAGTCTAAAAAACACTATCTTGGACTTCTCTGCATGTTTCCCAGGCGAGCAATTGGCAGCATGTTCAGAACCATGTTTCTGTGAATAACTCCTGAACCGTAAGTCCTAGACGCTCGCTCTTGGCTGCATTCGATTCAGCTCGTGGCAGCCAGTCTAAAAAACACTATCTTGGACTTCTCTGCATGTTCCTAAGGCAAATGTTTCTAAAGCTAATTCTTGAACCGTAAGTCCTAGACGCTCGATCTTGGCGGCATTCGTCTCAGCGCCACGCAATTAGTATAGGAGCACTGTGTTTGACTTCTCTGGATGTTTCCCAGGCGAGTTATTGACAAGTAAATCCTAGACGCTCGATCTTGGTTATTTTCGCTTTCGCGGCTGGCAGTAAAAGAACCATGTTTCTGTGAATAACTCCTGAACCGTAAGTCCTAGACGCTCGCTCTTGGCTGCATTCGATTCAGCTCGTGGCAGCCAGTCTAAAAAACACTATCTCGGACTTCTCTGCATGTTTCCCAGGCGAGCAATTGGCAGCATGTTCAGAACCATATTTCTGTGAATAACTCCTGAACCGTAAGTCCTAGACGCTCGCTCTTGGCTGCATTCGATTCAGCTCGTGGCAGCCAGTCTAAAAAACACTATCTTGGACTTCTCTGCATGTTTCCCAGGCGAGAAATTGGCAGCATGTTCAGAACCATGTTTCTGTGAATAACTCCTGAACCGTAAGTCCTAGACGCTCGCTCTTGGCTGCATTCGATTCAGCTCGTGGCAGCCAGTCTAAAAAACACTATCTTGGACTTCTCTGCATGTTTCCCAGGCGAGCAATTGGCAGCATGTTCAGAACCATGTTTCTGTGAATAACTCCTGAACCGTAAGTCCTAGACGCTCGCTCTTGGCTGCATTCGATTCAGCTCGTGGCAGCCAGTCTAAAAAACTCTATCTTGGACTTCTCTGCATGTTTCCCAGGCGAGCAATTGGCAGCATGTTCAGAACCATGTTTCTGTGAATAACTCCTGAACCGTAAGTCCTAGACGCTCGCTCTTGGCTGCATTCGATTCAGCTCGTGGCAGCCAGTCTAAAAAACACTATCTTGGACTTCTCTGCATGTTCCTAAGGCAAATGTTTCTAAAGCTAATTCTTGAACCGTAAGTCCTAGACGCTCGATCTTGGCGGCATTCGTCTCAGCGCCACGCAATTAGTATAGGAGCACTGTGTTTGACTTCTCTGGATGTTTCCCAGGCGAGTTATTGACAAGTAAATCCTAGACGCTCGATCTTGGTTATTTTCGCTTTCGCGGCTGGCAGTAAAAGAACCATGTTTCTGTGAATAACTCCTGAACCGTAAGTCCTAGACGCTCGCTCTTGGCTGCATTCGATTCAGCTCGTGGCAGCCAGTCTAAAAAACACTATCTTGGACTTCTCTGCATGTTTCCCAGGCGAGAAATTGGCAGCATGTTCAGAACCATGTTTCTGTGAATAACTCCTGAACCGTAAGTCCTAGACGCTCGATCTTGGCGGCATTCGTCTCAGCGCCTGGCAATTAGTATAGGAGCACTGTGTTTGACTTCTCTGGATGTTTCCCAGGCGAGTTATTGACAAGTAAATCCTAGACGCTCGATCTTGGTTATTTTCGCTTTCGCGGCTGGCAGTAAAAGAACCATGTTTCTGTGAATAACTCCTGAACCGTAAGTCCTAGACGCTCGCTCTTGGCTGCATTCGATTCAGCTCGTGGCAGCCAGTCTAAAAAACACTATCTTGGACTTCTCTGCATGTTTCCCAGGCGAGCAATTGGCAGCATGTTCAGAACCATGTTTCTGTGAATAACTCCTGAACCGTAAGTCCTAGACGCTCGCTCTTGGCTGCATTCGATTCAGCTCGTGGCAGCCAGTCTAAAAAACACTATCTTGGACTTCTCTGCATGTTTCCCAGGCGAGAAATTGGCAGCATGTTCAGAACCATGTTTCTGTGAATAACTCCTGAACCGTAAGTCCTAGACGCTCGCTCTTGGCTGCATTCGATTCAGCTCGTGGCAGCCAGTCTAAAAAACACTATCTTGGACTTCTCTGCATGTTTCCCAGACGAGAAATTGGCAGCATGTTCAGAACCATGTTTCTGTGAATAACTCCTGAACCGTAAGTCCTAGACGCTCGATCTTGGCGGCATTCGTCTCAGCGCCTGGCAATTAGTATAGGAGCACTGTGTTTGACTTCTCTGGATGTTTCCCAGGCGAGTTATTGACAAGTAAATCCTAGACGCTCGATCTTGGTTATTTTCGCTTTCGCGGCTGGCAGTAAAAAAAACCATGTTTCTGTGAATAACTCCTGAACCGTAAGTCCTAGACGCTCGCTCTTGGCTGCATTCGATTCAGCTCGTGGCAGCCAGTCTAAAAACACTATCTTGGACTTCTCTGCATGTTTCCCAGGCGAGCAATTGGCAGCATGTTCAGAACCATGTTTCTGTGAATAACTCCTGAACCGTAAGTCCTAGACGCTCGCTCTTGGCTGCATTCGATTCAGCTCGTGGCAGCCAGTCTAAAAAACACTATCTTGGACTTCTCTGCATGTTTCCCAGGCGAGCAATTGGCAGCATGTTCAGAACCATGTTTCTGTGAATAACTCCTGAACCGTAAGTCCTAGACGCTCGATCTTGGCGGCTTTCGTCTCAGCGCCTGGCAATTAGTATAGGAGCACTGTGTTTGACTTCTCTGGATGTTTCCCAGGCGAGTTATTGACAAGTAAATCCTAGACGCTCGATCTTGGTTATTTTCGCTTTCGCGGCTGGCAGTAAAAAAACCATGTTTCTGTGAATAACTCCTGAACCGTAAGTCCTAGACGCTCGCTCTTGGCTGCATTCGATTCAGCTCGTGGCAGCCAGTCTAAAAAACACTATCTTGGACTTCTCTGCATGTTTCCCAGGCGAGCAATTGGCAGCATGTTCAGAACCATGTTTCTGTGAATAACTCCTGAACCGTAAGTCCTAGACGCTCGCTCTTGGCTGCATTCGATTCAGCTCGTGGCAGCCAGTCTAAAAAACACTATCTTGGACTTCTCTGCATGTTTCCCAGGCGAGAAATTGGCAGCATGTTCAGAACCATGTTTCTGTGAATAACTCCTGAACCGTAAGTCCTAGACGCTCGCTCTTGGCTGCATTCGATTCAGCTCGTGGCAGCCAGTCTAAAAAACACTATCTTGGACTTCTCTGCATGTTTCCCAGGCGAGAAATTGGCAGCATGTTCAGAACCATGTTTCTGTGAATAACTCCTGAACCGTAAGTCCTAGACGCTCGATCTTGGCGGCATTCGTCTCAGCGCCTGGCAATTAGTATAGGAGCACTGTGTTTGACTTCTCTGGATGTTTCCCAGGCGAGTTATTGACAAGTAAATCCTAGACGCTCGATCTTGGTTATTTTCGCTTTCGCGGCTGGCAGTAAAAGAACCATGTTTCTGTGAATAACTCCTGAACCGTAAGTCCTAGACGCTCGCTCTTGGCTGCATTCGATTCAGCTCGTGGCAGCCAGTCTAAAAAACACTATCTTGGACTTCTCTGCATGTTTCCCAGGCGAGCAATTGGCAGCATGTTCAGAACCATGTTTCTGTGAATAACTCCTGAACCGTAAGTCCTAGACGCTCGCTCTTGGCTGCATTCGATTCAGCTCGTGGCAGCCAGTCTAAAAAACACTATCTTGGACTTCTCTGCATGTTTCCCAGGCGAGAAATTGGCAGCATGTTCAGAACCATGTTTCTGTGAATAACTCCTGAACCGTAAGTCCTAGACGCTCGCTCTTGGCTGCATTCGATTCAGCTCGTGGCAGCCAGTCTAAAAAACACTATCTCGGACTTCTCTGCATGTTTCCCAGGCGAGCAATTGGCAGCATGTTCAGAACCATGTTTCTGTGAATAACTCCTGAACCGTAAGTCCTAGACGCTCGCTCTTGGCTGCATTCGATTCAGCTCGTGGCAGCCAGTCTAAAAAACACTATCTTGGACTTCTCTGCATGTTTCCCAGGCGAGAAATTGGCAGCATGTTCAGAACCATGTTTCTGTGAATAACTCCTGAACCGTAAGTCCTAGACGCTCGATCTTGGCGGCATTCGTCTCAGCGCCTGGCAATTAGTATAGGAGCACTGTGTTTGACTTCTCTGGATGTTTCCCAGGCGAGTTATTGACAAGTAAATCCTAGACGCTCGATCTTGGTTATTTTCGCTTTCGCGGCTGGCAGTAAAAGAACCATGTTTCTGTGAATAACTCCTGAACCGTAAGTCCTAGACGCTCGCTCTTGGCTGCATTCGATTCAGCTCGTGGCAGCCAGTCTAAAAAACACTATCTTGGACTTCTCTGCATGTTTCCCAGGCGAGCAATTGGCAGCATGTTCAGAACCATGTTTCTGTGAATAACTCCTGAACCGTAAGTCCTAGACGCTCGCTCTTGGCTGCATTCGATTCAGCTCGTGGCAGCCAGTCTAAAAAACACTATCTCGGACTTCTCTGCATGTTTCCCAGGCGAGCAATTGGCAGCATGTTCAGAACCATGTTTCTGTGAATAACTCCTGAACCGTAAGTCCTAGACGCTCGCTCTTGGCTGCATTCGATTCAGCTCGTGGCAGCCAGTCTAAAAAACACTATCTTGGACTTCTCTGCATGTTTCCCAGGCGAGAAATTGGCAGCATGTTCAGAACCATGTTTCTGTGAATAACTCCTGAACCGTAAGTCCTAGACGCTCGATCTTGGCGGCATTCGTCTCAGCGCCTGGCAATTAGTATAGGAGCACTGTGTTTGACTTCTCTGGATGTTTCCCAGGCGAGTTATTGACAAGTAAATCCTAGACGCTCGATCTTGGTTATTTTCGCTTTCGCGGCTGGCAGTAAAAGAACCATGTTTCTGTGAATAACTCCTGAACCGTAAGTCCTAGACGCTCGCTCTTGGCTGCATTCGATTCAGCTCGTGGCAGCCAGTCTAAAAAACACTATCTTGGACTTCTCTGCATGTTTCCCAGGCGAGCAATTGGCAGCATGTTCAGAACCATGTTTCTGTGAATAACTCCTGAACCGTAAGTCCTAGACGCTCGCTCTTGGCTGCATTCGATTCAGCTCGTGGCAGCCAGTCTAAAAAACACTATCTCGGACTTCTCTGCATGTTTCCCAGGCGAGCAATTGGCAGCATGTTCAGAACCATGTTTCTGTGAATAACTCCTGAACCGTAAGTCCTAGACGCTCGCTCTTGGCTGCATTCGATTCAGCTCGTGGCAGCCAGTCTAAAAAACACTATCTTGGACTTCTCTGCATGTTTCCCAGGCGAGCAATTGGCAGCATGTTCAGAACCATGTTTCTGTGAATAACTCCTGAACCGTAAGTCCTAGACGCTCGCTCTTGGCTGCATTCGATTCAGCTCGTGGCAGCCAGTCTAAAAAACACTATCTCGGACTTCTCTGCATGTTTCCCAGGCGAGCAATTGGCAGCATGTTCAGAACCATGTTTCTGTGAATAACTCCTGAACCGTAAGTCCTAGACGCTCGCTCTTGGCTGCATTCGATTCAGCTCGTGGCAGCCAGTCTAAAAAACACTATCTTGGACTTCTCTGCATGTTTCCCAGGCGAGAAATTGGCAGCATGTTCAGAACCATGTTTCTGTGAATAACTCCTGAACCGTAAGTCCTAGACGCTCGCTCTTGGCTGCATTCGATTCAGCTCGTGGCAGCCAGTCTAAAAAACACTATCTTGGACTTCTCTGCATGTTTCCCAGGCGAGCAATTGGCAGCATGTTCAGAACCATGTTTCTGTGAATAACTCCTGAACCGTAAGTCCTAGACGCTCGCTCTTGGCTGCATTCGATTCAGCTCGTGGCAGCCAGTCTAAAAAACACTATCTTGGACTTCTCTGCATGTTTCCCAGGCGAGCAATTGGCAGCATGTTCAGAACCATGTTTCTGTGAATAACTCCTGAACCGTAAGTCCTAGACGCTCGCTCTTGGCTGCATTCGATTCAGCTCGTGGCAGCCAGTCTAAAAAACACTATCTTGGACTTCTCTGCATGTTCCTAAGGCAAATGTTTCTAAAGCTAATTCTTGAACCGTAAGTCCTAGACGCTCGATCTTGGCGGCATTCGTCTCAGCGCCAGGCAATTAGTATAGGAGCACTGTGTTTGACTTCTCTGGATGTTTCCCAGGCGAGTTATTGACAAGTAAATCCTAGACGCTCGATCTTGGTTATTTTCGCTTTCGCGGCTGGCAGTAAAAGAACCATGTTTCTGTGAATAACTCCTGAACCGTAAGTCCTAGACGCTCGCTCTTGGCTGCATTCGATTCAGCTCGTGGCAGCCAGTCTAAAAAACACTATCTTGGACTTCTCTGCTTGTTTCCCAGGCGAGCAATTGGCAGCATGTTCAGAACCATGTTTCTGTGAATAACTCCTGAACCGTAAGTCCTAGACGCTCGCTCTTGGCTGCATTCGATTCAGCTCGTGGCAGCCAGTCTAAAAAACACTATCTTGGACTTCTCTGCATGTTTCCCAGGCGAGCAATTGGCAGCATGTTCAGAACCATGTTTCTGTGAATAACTCCTGAACCGTAAGTCCTAGACGCTCGCTCTTGGCTGCATTCGATTCAGCTCGTGGCAGCCAGTCTAAAAAACACTATCTTGGACTTCTCTGCATGTTTCCCAGGCGAGCAATTGGCAGCATGTTCAGAACCATGTTTCTGTGAATAACTCCTGAACCGTAAGTCCTAGACGCTCGCTCTTGGCTGCATTCGATTCAGCTCGTGGCAGCCAGTCTAAAAAACACTATCTTGGACTTCTCTGCATGTTCCTAAGGCAAATGTTTCTAAAGCTAATTCTTGAACCGTAAGTCCTAGACGCTCGATCTTGGCGGCATTCGTCTCAGCGCCACGCAATTAGTATAGGAGCACTGTGTTTGACTTCTCTGGATGTTTCCCAGGCGAGTTATTGACAAGTAAATCCTAGACGCTCGATCTTGGTTATTTTCGCTTTCGCGGCTGGCAGTAAAAGAACCATGTTTCTGTGAATAACTCCTGAACCGTAAGTCCTAGACGCTCGCTCTTGGCTGCATTCGATTCAGCTCGTGGCAGCCAGTCTAAAAAACACTATCTCGGACTTCTCTGCATGTTTCCCAGGCGAGCAATTGGCAGCATGTTCAGAACCATATTTCTGTGAATAACTCCTGAACCGTAAGTCCTAGACGCTCGCTCTTGGCTGCATTCGATTCAGCTCGTGGCAGCCAGTCTAAAAAACACTATCTTGGACTTCTCTGCATGTTTCCCAGGCGAGCAATTGGCAGCATGTTCAGAACCATGTTTCTGTGAATAACTCCTGAACCGTAAGTCCTAGACGCTCGCTCTTGGCTGCATTCGATTCAGCTCGTGGCAGCCAGTCTAAAAAACACTATCTTGGACTTCTCTGCATGTTTCCCAGGCGAGAAATTGGCAGCATGTTCAGAACCATGTTTCTGTGAATAACTCCTGAACCGTAAGTCCTAGACGCTCGATCTTGGCGGCATTCGTCTCAGCGCCTGGCAATTAGTATAGGAGCACTGTGTTTGACTTCTCTGGATGTTTCCCAGGCGAGTTATTGACAAGTAAATCCTAGACGCTCGATCTTGGTTATTTTCGCTTTCGCGGCTGGCAGTAAAAGAACCATGTTTCTGTGAATAACTCCTGAACCGTAAGTCCTAGACGCTCGCTCTTGGCTGCATTCGATTCAGCTCGTGGCAGCCAGTCTAAAAAACACTATCTTGGACTTCTCTGCATGTTTCCCAGGCGAGCAATTGGCAGCATGTTCAGAACCATGTTTCTGTGAATAACTCCTGAACCGTAAGTCCTAGACGCTCGCTCTTGGCTGCATTCGATTCAGCTCGTGGCAGCCAGTCTAAAAAACACTATCTCGGACTTCTCTGCATGTTTCCCAGGCGAGCAATTGGCAGCATGTTCAGAACCATGTTTCTGTGAATAACTCCTGAACCGTAAGTCCTAGACGCTCGCTCTTGGCTGCATTCGATTCAGCTCGTGGCAGCCAGTCTAAAAAACACTATCTTGGACTTCTCTGCATGTTTCCCAGGCGAGCAATTGGCAGCATGTTCAGAACCATGTTTCTGTGAATAACTCCTGAACCGTAAGTCCTAGACGCTCGCTCTTGGCTGCATTCGATTCAGCTCGTGGCAGCCAGTCTAAAAAACACTATCTCGGACTTCTCTGCATGTTTCCCAGGCGAGCAATTGGCAGCATGTTCAGAACCATGTTTCTGTGAATAACTCCTGAACCGTAAGTCCTAGACGCTCGCTCTTGGCTGCATTCGATTCAGCTCGTGGCAGCCAGTCTAAAAAACACTATCTTGGACTTCTCTGCATGTTTCCCAGGCGAGAAATTGGCAGCATGTTCAGAACCATGTTTCTGTGAATAACTCCTGAACCGTAAGTCCTAGACGCTCGCTCTTGGCTGCATTCGATTCAGCTCGTGGCAGCCAGTCTAAAAAACACTATCTTGGACTTCTCTGCATGTTTCCCAGGCGAGCAATTGGCAGCATGTTCAGAACCATGTTTCTGTGAATAACTCCTGAACCGTAAGTCCTAGACGCTCGCTCTTGGCTGCATTCGATTCAGCTCGTGGCAGCCAGTCTAAAAAACACTATCTTGGACTTCTCTGCATGTTTCCCAGGCGAGCAATTGGCAGCATGTTCAGAACCATGTTTCTGTGAATAACTCCTGAACCGTAAGTCCTAGACGCTCGCTCTTGGCTGCATTCGATTCAGCTCGTGGCAGCCAGTCTAAAAAACACTATCTTGGACTTCTCTGCATGTTCCTAAGGCAAATGTTTCTAAAGCTAATTCTTGAACCGTAAGTCCTAGACGCTCGATCTTGGCGGCATTCGTCTCAGCGCCAGGCAATTAGTATAGGAGCACTGTGTTTGACTTCTCTGGATGTTTCCCAGGCGAGTTATTGACAAGTAAATCCTAGACGCTCGATCTTGGTTATTTTCGCTTTCGCGGCTGGCAGTAAAAGAACCATGTTTCTGTGAATAACTCCTGAACCGTAAGTCCTAGACGCTCGCTCTTGGCTGCATTCGATTCAGCTCGTGGCAGCCAGTCTAAAAAACACTATCTTGGACTTCTCTGCTTGTTTCCCAGGCGAGCAATTGGCAGCATGTTCAGAACCATGTTTCTGTGAATAACTCCTGAACCGTAAGTCCTAGACGCTCGCTCTTGGCTGCATTCGATTCAGCTCGTGGCAGCCAGTCTAAAAAACACTATCTTGGACTTCTCTGCATGTTTCCCAGGCGAGCAATTGGCAGCATGTTCAGAACCATGTTTCTGTGAATAACTCCTGAACCGTAAGTCCTAGACGCTCGCTCTTGGCTGCATTCGATTCAGCTCGTGGCAGCCAGTCTAAAAAACACTATCTTGGACTTCTCTGCATGTTTCCCAGGCGAGCAATTGGCAGCATGTTCAGAACCATGTTTCTGTGAATAACTCCTGAACCGTAAGTCCTAGACGCTCGCTCTTGGCTGCATTCGATTCAGCTCGTGGCAGCCAGTCTAAAAAACACTATCTTGGACTTCTCTGCATGTTCCTAAGGCAAATGTTTCTAAAGCTAATTCTTGAACCGTAAGTCCTAGACGCTCGATCTTGGCGGCATTCGTCTCAGCGCCACGCAATTAGTATAGGAGCACTGTGTTTGACTTCTCTGGATGTTTCCCAGGCGAGTTATTGACAAGTAAATCCTAGACGCTCGATCTTGGTTATTTTCGCTTTCGCGGCTGGCAGTAAAAGAACCATGTTTCTGTGAATAACTCCTGAACCGTAAGTCCTAGACGCTCGCTCTTGGCTGCATTCGATTCAGCTCGTGGCAGCCAGTCTAAAAAACACTATCTCGGACTTCTCTGCATGTTTCCCAGGCGAGCAATTGGCAGCATGTTCAGAACCATATTTCTGTGAATAACTCCTGAACCGTAAGTCCTAGACGCTCGCTCTTGGCTGCATTCGATTCAGCTCGTGGCAGCCAGTCTAAAAAACACTATCTTGGACTTCTCTGCATGTTTCCCAGGCGAGAAATTGGCAGCATGTTCAGAACCATGTTTCTGTGAATAACTCCTGAACCGTAAGTCCTAGACGCTCGCTCTTGGCTGCATTCGATTCAGCTCGTGGCAGCCAGTCTAAAAAACACTATCTTGGACTTCTCTGCATGTTTCCCAGGCGAGCAATTGGCAGCATGTTCAGAACCATGTTTCTGTGAATAACTCCTGAACCGTAAGTCCTAGACGCTCGCTCTTGGCTGCATTCGATTCAGCTCGTGGCAGCCAGTCTAAAAAACTCTATCTTGGACTTCTCTGCATGTTTCCCAGGCGAGCAATTGGCAGCATGTTCAGAACCATGTTTCTGTGAATAACTCCTGAACCGTAAGTCCTAGACGCTCGCTCTTGGCTGCATTCGATTCAGCTCGTGGCAGCCAGTCTAAAAAACACTATCTTGGACTTCTCTGCATGTTCCTAAGGCAAATGTTTCTAAAGCTAATTCTTGAACCGTAAGTCCTAGACGCTCGATCTTGGCGGCATTCGTCTCAGCGCCACGCAATTAGTATAGGAGCACTGTGTTTGACTTCTCTGGATGTTTCCCAGGCGAGTTATTGACAAGTAAATCCTAGACGCTCGATCTTGGTTATTTTCGCTTTCGCGGCTGGCAGTAAAAGAACCATGTTTCTGTGAATAACTCCTGAACCGTAAGTCCTAGACGCTCGCTCTTGGCTGCATTCGATTCAGCTCGTGGCAGCCAGTCTAAAAAACACTATCTTGGACTTCTCTGCATGTTTCCCAGGCGAGAAATTGGCAGCATGTTCAGAACCATGTTTCTGTGAATAACTCCTGAACCGTAAGTCCTAGACGCTCGCTCTTGGCTGCATTCGATTCAGCTCGTGGCAGCCAGTCTAAAAAACACTATCTCGGACTTCTCTGCATGTTTCCCAGGCGAGCAATTGGCAGCATGTTCAGAACCATATTTCTGTGAATAACTCCTGAACCGTAAGTCCTAGACGCTCGCTCTTGGCTGCATTCGATTCAGCTCGTGGCAGCCAATCTAAAAAACACTATCTTGGACTTCTCTGCATGTTTCCCAGGCGAGAAATTGGCAGCATGTTCAGAACCATGTTTCTGTGAATAACTCCTGAACCGTAAGTCCTAGACGCTCGATCTTGGCGGCATTCGTCTCAGCGCCTGGCAATTAGTATAGGAGCACTGTGTTTGACTTCTCTGGATGTTTCCCAGGCGAGTTATTGACAAGTAAATCCTAGACGCTCGATCTTGGTTATTTTCGCTTTCGCGGCTGGCAGTAAAAGAACCATGTTTCTGTGAATAACTCCTGAACCGTAAGTCCTAGACGCTCGCTCTTGGCTGCATTCGATTCAGCTCGTGGCAGCCAGTCTAAAAAACACTATCTTGGACTTCTCTGCATGTTTCCCAGGCGAGCAATTGGCAGCATGTTCAGAACCATGTTTCTGTGAATAACTCCTGAACCGTAAGTCCTAGACGCTCGCTCTTGGCTGCATTCGATTCAGCTCGTGGCAGCCAGTCTAAAAAACACTATCTTGGACTTCTCTGCATGTTTCCCAGGCGAGAAATTGGCAGCATGTTCAGAACCATGTTTCTGTGAATAACTCCTGAACCGTAAGTCCTAGACGCTCGCTCTTGGCTGCATTCGATTCAGCTCGTGGCAGCCAGTCTAAAAAACACTATCTTGGACTTCTCTGCATGTTTCCCAGACGAGAAATTGGCAGCATGTTCAGAACCATGTTTCTGTGAATAACTCCTGAACCGTAAGTCCTAGACGCTCGATCTTGGCGGCATTCGTCTCAGCGCCTGGCAATTAGTATAGGAGCACTGTGTTTGACTTCTCTGGATGTTTCCCAGGCGAGTTATTGACAAGTAAATCCTAGACGCTCGATCTTGGTTATTTTCGCTTTCGCGGCTGGCAGTAAAAAAAACCATGTTTCTGTGAATAACTCCTGAACCGTAAGTCCTAGACGCTCGCTCTTGGCTGCATTCGATTCAGCTCGTGGCAGCCAGTCTAAAAAACACTATCTTGGACTTCTCTGCATGTTTCCCAGGCGAGCAATTGGCAGCATGTTCAGAACCATGTTTCTGTGAATAACTCCTGAACCGTAAGTCCTAGACGCTCGATCTTGGCGGCTTTCGTCTCAGCGCCTGGCAATTAGTATAGGAGCACTGTGTTGACTTCTCTGGATGTTTCCCAGGCGAGTTATTGACAAGTAAATCCTAGACGCTCGATCTTGGTTATTTTCGCTTTCGCGGCTGGCAGTAAAAAAACCATGTTTCTGTGAATAACTCCTGAACCGTAAGTCCTAGACGCTCGCTCTTGGCTGCATTCGATTCAGCTCGTGGCAGCCAGTCTAAAAAACACTATCTTGGACTTCTCTGCATGTTTCCCAGGCGAGCAATTGGCAGCATGTTCAGAACCATGTTTCTGTGAATAACTCCTGAACCGTAAGTCCTAGACGCTCGCTCTTGGCTGCATTCGATTCAGCTCGTGGCAGCCAGTCTAAAAAACACTATCTTGGACTTCTCTGCATGTTTCCCAGGCGAGAAATTGGCAGCATGTTCAGAACCATGTTTCTGTGAATAACTCCTGAACCGTAAGTCCTAGACGCTCGATCTTGGCGGCATTCGTCTCAGCGCCTGGCAATTAGTATAGGAGCACTGTGTTTGACTTCTCTGGATGTTTCCCAGGCGAGTTATTGACAAGTAAATCCTAGACGCTCGATCTTGGTTATTTTCGCTTTCGCGGCTGGCAGTAAAAGAACCATGTTTCTGTGAATAACTCCTGAACCGTAAGTCCTAGACGCTCGCTCTTGGCTGCATTCGATTCAGCTCGTGGCAGCCAGTCTAAAAAAACACTATCTTGGACTTCTCTGCATGTTTCCCAGGCGAGCAATTGGCAGCATGTTCAGAACCATGTTTCTGTGAATAACTCCTGAACCGTAAGTCCTAGACGCTCGCTCTTGGCTGCATTCGATTCAGCTCGTGGCAGCCAGTCTAAAAAACACTATCTTGGACTTCTCTGCATGTTTCCCAGGCGAGAAATTGGCAGCATGTTCAGAACCATGTTTCTGTGAATAACTCCTGAACCGTAAGTCCTAGACGCTCGCTCTTGGCTGCATTCGATTCAGCTCGTGGCAGCCAGTCTAAAAAACACTATCTTGGACTTCTCTGCATGTTTCCCAGGCGAGAAATTGGCAGCATGTTCAGAACCATGTTTCTGTGAATAACTCCTGAACCGTAAGTCCTAGACGCTCGATCTTGGCGGCATTCGTCTCAGCGCCTGGCAATTAGTATAGGAGCACTGTGTTTGACTTCTCTGGATGTTTCCCAGGCGAGTTATTGACAAGTAAATCCTAGACGCTCGATCTTGGTTATTTTCGCTTTCGCGGCTGGCAGTAAAAGAACCATGTTTCTGTGAATAACTCCTGAACCGTAAGTCCTAGACGCTCGCTCTTGGCTGCATTCGATTCAGCTCGTGGCAGCCAGTCTAAAAAACACTATCTTGGACTTCTCTGCATGTTTCCCAGGCGAGCAATTGGCAGCATGTTCAGAACCATGTTTCTGTGAATAACTCCTGAACCGTAAGTCCTAGACGCTCGCTCTTGGCTGCATTCGATTCAGCTCGTGGCAGCCAGTCTAAAAAACACTATCTTGGACTTCTCTGCATGTTTCCCAGGCGAGAAATTGGCAGCATGTTCAGAACCATGTTTCTGTGAATAACTCCTGAACCGTAAGTCCTAGACGCTCGATCTTGGCGGCATTCGTCTCAGCGCCTGGCAATTAGTATAGGAGCACTGTGTTTGACTTCTCTGGATGTTTCCCAGGCGAGTTATTGACAAGTAAATCCTAGACGCTCGATCTTGGTTATTTTCGCTTTCGCGGCTGGCAGTAAAAGAACCATGTTTCTGTGAATAACTCCTGAACCGTAAGTCCTAGACGCTCGCTCTTGGCTGCATTCGATTCAGCTCGTGGCAGCCAGTCTAAAAAACACTATCTTGGACTTCTCTGCATGTTTCCCAGGCGAGCAATTGGCAGCATGTTCAGAACCATGTTTCTGTGAATAACTCCTGAACCGTAAGTCCTAGACGCTCGCTCTTGGCTGCATTCGATTCAGCTCGTGGCAGCCAGTCTAAAAAACACTATCTTGGACTTCTCTGCATGTTTCCCAGGCGAGAAATTGGCAGCATGTTCAGAACCATGTTTCTGTGAATAACTCCTGAACCGTAAGTCCTAGACGCTCGCTCTTGGCTGCATTCGATTCAGCTCGTGGCAGCCAGTCTAAAAAACACTATCTTGGACTTCTCTGCATGTTTCCCAGGCGAGAAATTGGCAGCATGTTCAGAACCATGTTTCTGTGAATAACTCCTGAACCGTAAGTCCTAGACGCTCGATCTTGGCGGCATTCGTCTCAGCGCCTGGCAATTAGTATAGGAGCACTGTGTTTGACTTCTCTGGATGTTTCCCAGGCGAGTTATTGACAAGTAAATCCTAGACGCTCGATCTTGGTTATTTTCGCTTTCGCGGCTGGCAGTAAAAGAACCATGTTTCTGTGAATAACTCCTGAACCGTAAGTCCTAGACGCTCGCTCTTGGCTGCATTCGATTCAGCTCGTGGCAGCCAGTCTAAAAAACACTATCTTGGACTTCTCTGCATGTTTCCCAGGCGAGCAATTGGCAGCATGTTCAGAACCATGTTTCTGTGAATAACTCCTGAACCGTAAGTCCTAGACGCTCGCTCTTGGCTGCATTCGATTCAGCTCGTGGCAGCCAGTCTAAAAAACACTATCTCGGACTTCTCTGCATGTTTCCCAGGCGAGCAATTGGCAGCATGTTCAGAACCATGTTTCTGTGAATAACTCCTGAACCGTAAGTCCTAGACGCTCGCTCTTGGCTGCATTCGATTCAGCTCGTGGCAGCCAGTCTAAAAAACACTATCTTGGACTTCTCTGCATGTTTCCCAGGCGAGAAATTGGCAGCATGTTCAGAACCATGTTTCTGTGAATAACTCCTGAACCGTAAGTCCTAGACGCTCGATCTTGGCGGCATTCGTCTCAGCGCCTGGCAATTAGTATAGGAGCACTGTGTTTGACTTCTCTGGATGTTTCCCAGGCGAGTTATTGACAAGTAAATCCTAGACGCTCGATCTTGGTTATTTTCGCTTTCGCGGCTGGCAGTAAAAGAACCATGTTTCTGTGAATAACTCCTGAACCGTAAGTCCTAGACGCTCGCTCTTGGCTGCATTCGATTCAGCTCGTGGCAGCCAGTCTAAAAACACTATCTTGGACTTCTCTGCATGTTTCCCAGGCGAGCAATTGGCAGCATGTTCAGAACCATGTTTCTGTGAATAACTCCTGAACCGTAAGTCCTAGACGCTCGCTCTTGGCTGCATTCGATTCAGCTCGTGGCAGCCAGTCTAAAAAACACTATCTCGGACTTCTCTGCATGTTTCCCAGGCGAGCAATTGGCAGCATGTTCAGAACCATGTTTCTGTGAATAACTCCTGAACCGTAAGTCCTAGACGCTCGCTCTTGGCTGCATTCGATTCAGCTCGTGGCAGCCAGTCTAAAAAACACTATCTTGGACTTCTCTGCATGTTTCCCAGGCGAGAAATTGGCAGCATGTTCAGAACCATGTTTCTGTGAATAACTCCTGAACCGTAAGTCCTAGACGCTCGATCTTGGCGGCATTCGTCTCAGCGCCTGGCAATTAGTATAGGAGCACTGTGTTTGACTTCTAGACGCTCGATCTTGGTTATTTTCGCTTTCGCGGCTGGCAGTAAAAGAACCATGTTTCTGTGAATAACTCCTGAACCGTAAGTCCTAGACGCTCGCTCTTGGCTGCATTCGATTCAGCTCGTGGCAGCCAGTCTAAAAAACACTATCTTGGACTTCTCTGCATGTTTCCCAGGCGAGCAATTGGCAGCATGTTCAGAACCATGTTTCTGTGAATAACTCCTGAACCGTAAGTCCTAGACGCTCGCTCTTGGCTGCATTCGATTCAGCTCGTGGCAGCCAGTCTAAAAAACTCTATCTTGGACTTCTCTGCATGTTTCCCAGGCGAGCAATTGGCAGCATGTTCAGAACCATGTTTCTGTGAATAACTCCTGAACCGTAAGTCCTAGACGCTCGCTCTTGGCTGCATTCGATTCAGCTCGTGGCAGCCAGTCTAAAAAACACTATCTTGGACTTCTCTGCATGTTCCTAAGGCAAATGTTTCTAAAGCTAATTCTTGAACCGTAAGTCCTAGACGCTCGATCTTGGCGGCATTCGTCTCAGCGCCACGCAATTAGTATAGGAGCACTGTGTTTGACTTCTCTGGATGTTTCCCAGGCGAGTTATTGACAAGTAAATCCTAGACGCTCGATCTTGGTTATTTTCGCTTTCGCGGCTGGCAGTAAAAGAACCATGTTTCTGTGAATAACTCCTGAACCGTAAGTCCTAGACGCTCGCTCTTGGCTGCATTCGATTCAGCTCGTGGCAGCCAGTCTAAAAAACACTATCTTGGACTTCTCTGCATGTTTCCCAGGCGAGAAATTGGCAGCATGTTCAGAACCATGTTTCTGTGAATAACTCCTGAACCGTAAGTCCTAGACGCTCGATCTTGGCGGCATTCGTCTCAGCGCCTGGCAATTAGTATAGGAGCACTGTGTTTGACTTCTCTGGATGTTTCCCAGGCGAGTTATTGACAAGTAAATCCTAGACGCTCGATCTTGGTTATTTTCGCTTTCGCGGCTGGCAGTAAAAGAACCATGTTTCTGTGAATAACTCCTGAACCGTAAGTCCTAGACGCTCGCTCTTGGCTGCATTCGATTCAGCTCGTGGCAGCCAGTCTAAAAAACACTATCTTGGACTTCTCTGCATGTTTCCCAGGCGAGCAATTGGCAGCATGTTCAGAACCATGTTTCTGTGAATAACTCCTGAACCGTAAGTCCTAGACGCTCGCTCTTGGCTGCATTCGATTCAGCTCGTGGCAGCCAGTCTAAAAAACACTATCTTGGACTTCTCTGCATGTTTCCCAGGCGAGAAATTGGCAGCATGTTCAGAACCATGTTTCTGTGAATAACTCCTGAACCGTAAGTCCTAGACGCTCGCTCTTGGCTGCATTCGATTCAGCTCGTGGCAGCCAGTCTAAAAAACACTATCTTGGACTTCTCTGCATGTTTCCCAGACGAGAAATTGGCAGCATGTTCAGAACCATGTTTCTGTGAATAACTCCTGAACCGTAAGTCCTAGACGCTCGATCTTGGCGGCATTCGTCTCAGCGCCTGGCAATTAGTATAGGAGCACTGTGTTTGACTTCTCTGGATGTTTCCCAGGCGAGTTATTGACAAGTAAATCCTAGACGCTCGATCTTGGTTATTTTCGCTTTCGCGGCTGGCAGTAAAAAAAACCATGTTTCTGTGAATAACTCCTGAACCGTAAGTCCTAGACGCTCGCTCTTGGCTGCATTCGATTCAGCTCGTGGCAGCCAGTCTAAAAAACACTATCTTGGACTTCTCTGCATGTTTCCCAGGCGAGCAATTGGCAGCATGTTCAGAACCATGTTTCTGTGAATAACTCCTGAACCGTAAGTCCTAGACGCTCGCTCTTGGCTGCATTCGATTCAGCTCGTGGCAGCCAGTCTAAAAAACACTATCTTGGACTTCTCTGCATGTTTCCCAGGCGAGCAATTGGCAGCATGTTCAGAACCATGTTTCTGTGAATAACTCCTGAACCGTAAGTCCTAGACGCTCGATCTTGGCGGCTTTCGTCTCAGCGCCTGGCAATTAGTATAGGAGCACTGTGTTTGACTTCTCTGGATGTTTCCCAGGCGAGTTATTGACAAGTAAATCCTAGACGCTCGATCTTGGTTATTTTCGCTTTCGCGGCTGGCAGTAAAAAAACCATGTTTCTGTGAATAACTCCTGAACCGTAAGTCCTAGACGCTCGCTCTTGGCTGCATTCGATTCAGCTCGTGGCAGCCAGTCTAAAAAACACTATCTTGGACTTCTCTGCATGTTTCCCAGGCGAGCAATTGGCAGCATGTTCAGAACCATGTTTCTGTGAATAACTCCTGAACCGTAAGTCCTAGACGCTCGCTCTTGGCTGCATTCGATTCAGCTCGTGGCAGCCAGTCTAAAAAACACTATCTTGGACTTCTCTGCATGTTTCCCAGGCGAGAAATTGGCAGCATGTTCAGAACCATGTTTCTGTGAATAACTCCTGAACCGTAAGTCCTAGACGCTCGCTCTTGGCTGCATTCGATTCAGCTCGTGGCCAGCCAGTCTAAAAAACACTATCTTGGACTTCTCTGCATGTTTCCCAGGCGAGAAATTGGCAGCATGTTCAGAACCATGTTTCTGTGAATAACTCCTGAACCGTAAGTCCTAGACGCTCGATCTTGGCGGCATTCGTCTCAGCGCCTGGCAATTAGTATAGGAGCACTGTGTTTGACTTCTCTGGATGTTTCCCAGGCGAGTTATTGACAAGTAAATCCTAGACGCTCGATCTTGGTTATTTTCGCTTTCGCGGCTGGCAGTAAAAGAACCATGTTTCTGTGAATAACTCCTGAACCGTAAGTCCTAGACGCTCGCTCTTGGCTGCATTCGATTCAGCTCGTGGCAGCCAGTCTAAAAAACACTATCTTGGACTTCTCTGCATGTTTCCCAGGCGAGCAATTGGCAGCATGTTCAGAACCATGTTTCTGTGAATAACTCCTGAACCGTAAGTCCTAGACGCTCGCTCTTGGCTGCATTCGATTCAGCTCGTGGCAGCCAGTCTAAAAAACACTATCTTGGACTTCTCTGCATGTTTCCCAGGCGAGAAATTGGCAGCATGTTCAGAACCATGTTTCTGTGAATAACTCCTGAACCGTAAGTCCTAGACGCTCGCTCTTGGCTGCATTCGATTCAGCTCGTGGCAGCCAGTCTAAAAAACACTATCTCGGACTTCTCTGCATGTTTCCCAGGCGAGCAATTGGCAGCATGTTCAGAACCATGTTTCTGTGAATAACTCCTGAACCGTAAGTCCTAGACGCTCGCTCTTGGCTGCATTCGATTCAGCTCGTGGCAGCCAGTCTAAAAAACACTATCTTGGACTTCTCTGCATGTTTCCCAGGCGAGAAATTGGCAGCATGTTCAGAACCATGTTTCTGTGAATAACTCCTGAACCGTAAGTCCTAGACGCTCGATCTTGGCGGCATTCGTCTCAGCGCCTGGCAATTAGTATAGGAGCACTGTGTTTGACTTCTCTGGATGTTTCCCAGGCGAGTTATTGACAAGTAAATCCTAGACGCTCGATCTTGGTTATTTTCGCTTTCGCGGCTGGCAGTAAAAGAACCATGTTTCTGTGAATAACTCCTGAACCGTAAGTCCTAGACGCTCGCTCTTGGCTGCATTCGATTCAGCTCGTGGCAGCCAGTCTAAAAAACACTATCTTGGACTTCTCTGCATGTTTCCCAGGCGAGCAATTGGCAGCATGTTCAGAACCATGTTTCTGTGAATAACTCCTGAACCGTAAGTCCTAGACGCTCGCTCTTGGCTGCATTCGATTCAGCTCGTGGCAGCCAGTCTAAAAAACACTATCTCGGACTTCTCTGCATGTTTCCCAGGCGAGCAATTGGCAGCATGTTCAGAACCATGTTTCTGTGAATAACTCCTGAACCGTAAGTCCTAGACGCTCGCTCTTGGCTGCATTCGATTCAGCTCGTGGCAGCCAGTCTAAAAAACACTATCTTGGACTTCTCTGCATGTTTCCCAGGCGAGAAATTGGCAGCATGTTCAGAACCATGTTTCTGTGAATAACTCCTGAACCGTAAGTCCTAGACGCTCGATCTTGGCGGCATTCGTCTCAGCGCCTGGCAATTAGTATAGGAGCACTGTGTTTGACTTCTCTGGATGTTTCCCAGGCGAGTTATTGACAAGTAAATCCTAGACGCTCGATCTTGGTTATTTTCGCTTTCGCGGCTGGCAGTAAAAGAACCATGTTTCTGTGAATAACTCCTGAACCGTAAGTCCTAGACGCTCGCTCTTGGCTGCATTCGATTCAGCTCGTGGCAGCCAGTCTAAAAAACACTATCTTGGACTTCTCTGCATGTTTCCCAGGCGAGCAATTGGCAGCATGTTCAGAACCATGTTTCTGTGAATAACTCCTGAACCGTAAGTCCTAGACGCTCGCTCTTGGCTGCATTCGATTCAGCTCGTGGCAGCCAGTCTAAAAAACACTATCTCGGACTTCTCTGCATGTTTCCCAGGCGAGCAATTGGCAGCATGTTCAGAACCATGTTTCTGTGAATAACTCCTGAACCGTAAGTCCTAGACGCTCGCTCTTGGCTGCATTCGATTCAGCTCGTGGCAGCCAGTCTAAAAAACACTATCTTGGACTTCTCTGCATGTTTCCCAGGCGAGCAATTGGCAGCATGTTCAGAACCATGTTTCTGTGAATAACTCCTGAACCGTAAGTCCTAGACGCTCGCTCTTGGCTGCATTCGATTCAGCTCGTGGCAGCCAGTCTAAAAAACACTATCTCGGACTTCTCTGCATGTTTCCCAGGCGAGCAATTGGCAGCATGTTCAGAACCATGTTTCTGTGAATAACTCCTGAACCGTAAGTCCTAGACGCTCGCTCTTGGCTGCATTCGATTCAGCTCGTGGCAGCCAGTCTAAAAAACACTATCTTGGACTTCTCTGCATGTTTCCCAGGCGAGAAATTGGCAGCATGTTCAGAACCATGTTTCTGTGAATAACTCCTGAACCGTAAGTCCTAGACGCTCGCTCTTGGCTGCATTCGATTCAGCTCGTGGCAGCCAGTCTAAAAAACACTATCTTGGACTTCTCTGCATGTTTCCCAGGCGAGCAATTGGCAGCATGTTCAGAACCATGTTTCTGTGAATAACTCCTGAACCGTAAGTCCTAGACGCTCGCTCTTGGCTGCATTCGATTCAGCTCGTGGCAGCCAGTCTAAAAAACACTATCTTGGACTTCTCTGCATGTTTCCCAGGCGAGCAATTGGCAGCATGTTCAGAACCATGTTTCTGTGAATAACTCCTGAACCGTAAGTCCTAGACGCTCGCTCTTGGCTGCATTCGATTCAGCTCGTGGCAGCCAGTCTAAAAAACACTATCTTGGACTTCTCTGCATGTTCCTAAGGCAAATGTTTCTAAAGCTAATTCTTGAACCGTAAGTCCTAGACGCTCGATCTTGGCGGCATTCGTCTCAGCGCCAGGCAATTAGTATAGGAGCACTGTGTTTGACTTCTCTGGATGTTTCCCAGGCGAGTTATTGACAAGTAAATCCTAGACGCTCGATCTTGGTTATTTTCGCTTTCGCGGCTGGCAGTAAAAGAACCATGTTTCTGTGAATAACTCCTGAACCGTAAGTCCTAGACGCTCGCTCTTGGCTGCATTCGATTCAGCTCGTGGCAGCCAGTCTAAAAAACACTATCTTGGACTTCTCTGCTTGTTTCCCAGGCGAGCAATTGGCAGCATGTTCAGAACCATGTTTCTGTGAATAACTCCTGAACCGTAAGTCCTAGACGCTCGCTCTTGGCTGCATTCGATTCAGCTCGTGGCAGCCAGTCTAAAAAACACTATCTTGGACTTCTCTGCATGTTTCCCAGGCGAGCAATTGGCAGCATGTTCAGAACCATGTTTCTGTGAATAACTCCTGAACCGTAAGTCCTAGACGCTCGCTCTTGGCTGCATTCGATTCAGCTCGTGGCAGCCAGTCTAAAAAACACTATCTTGGACTTCTCTGCATGTTTCCCAGGCGAGCAATTGGCAGCATGTTCAGAACCATGTTTCTGTGAATAACTCCTGAACCGTAAGTCCTAGACGCTCGCTCTTGGCTGCATTCGATTCAGCTCGTGGCAGCCAGTCTAAAAAACACTATCTTGGACTTCTCTGCATGTTCCTAAGGCAAATGTTTCTAAAGCTAATTCTTGAACCGTAAGTCCTAGACGCTCGATCTTGGCGGCATTCGTCTCAGCGCCACGCAATTAGTATAGGAGCACTGTGTTTGACTTCTCTGGATGTTTCCCAGGCGAGTTATTGACAAGTAAATCCTAGACGCTCGATCTTGGTTATTTTCGCTTTCGCGGCTGGCAGTAAAAGAACCATGTTTCTGTGAATAACTCCTGAACCGTAAGTCCTAGACGCTCGCTCTTGGCTGCATTCGATTCAGCTCGTGGCAGCCAGTCTAAAAAACACTATCTCGGACTTCTCTGCATGTTTCCCAGGCGAGCAATTGGCAGCATGTTCAGAACCATATTTCTGTGAATAACTCCTGAACCGTAAGTCCTAGACGCTCGCTCTTGGCTGCATTCGATTCAGCTCGTGGCAGCCAGTCTAAAAAACACTATCTTGGACTTCTCTGCATGTTTCCCAGGCGAGAAATTGGCAGCATGTTCAGAACCATGTTTCTGTGAATAACTCCTGAACCGTAAGTCCTAGACGCTCGCTCTTGGCTGCATTCGATTCAGCTCGTGGCAGCCAGTCTAAAAAACACTATCTTGGACTTCTCTGCATGTTTCCCAGGCGAGCAATTGGCAGCATGTTCAGAACCATGTTTCTGTGAATAACTCCTGAACCGTAAGTCCTAGACGCTCGCTCTTGGCTGCATTCGATTCAGCTCGTGGCAGCCAGTCTAAAAAACTCTATCTTGGACTTCTCTGCATGTTTCCCAGGCGAGCAATTGGCAGCATGTTCAGAACCATGTTTCTGTGAATAACTCCTGAACCGTAAGTCCTAGACGCTCGCTCTTGGCTGCATTCGATTCAGCTCGTGGCAGCCAGTCTAAAAAACACTATCTTGGACTTCTCTGCATGTTCCTAAGGCAAATGTTTCTAAAGCTAATTCTTGAACCGTAAGTCCTAGACGCTCGATCTTGGCGGCATTCGTCTCAGCGCCACGCAATTAGTATAGGAGCACTGTGTTTGACTTCTCTGGATGTTTCCCAGGCGAGTTATTGACAAGTAAATCCTAGACGCTCGATCTTGGTTATTTTCGCTTTCGCGGCTGGCAGTAAAAGAACCATGTTTCTGTGAATAACTCCTGAACCGTAAGTCCTAGACGCTCGCTCTTGGCTGCATTCGATTCAGCTCGTGGCAGCCAGTCTAAAAAACACTATCTTGGACTTCTCTGCATGTTTCCCAGGCGAGAAATTGGCAGCATGTTCAGAACCATGTTTCTGTGAATAACTCCTGAACCGTAAGTCCTAGACGCTCGCTCTTGGCTGCATTCGATTCAGCTCGTGGCAGCCAGTCTAAAAAACACTATCTCGGACTTCTCTGCATGTTTCCCAGGCGAGCAATTGGCAGCATGTTCAGAACCATATTTCTGTGAATAACTCCTGAACCGTAAGTCCTAGACGCTCGCTCTTGGCTGCATTCGATTCAGCTCGTGGCAGCCAATCTAAAAAACACTATCTTGGACTTCTCTGCATGTTTCCCAGGCGAGAAATTGGCAGCATGTTCAGAACCATGTTTCTGTGAATAACTCCTGAACCGTAAGTCCTAGACGCTCGATCTTGGCGGCATTCGTCTCAGCGCCTGGCAATTAGTATAGGAGCACTGTGTTTGACTTCTCTGGATGTTTCCCAGGCGAGTTATTGACAAGTAAATCCTAGACGCTCGATCTTGGTTATTTTCGCTTTCGCGGCTGGCAGTAAAAGAACCATGTTTCTGTGAATAACTCCTGAACCGTAAGTCCTAGACGCTCGCTCTTGGCTGCATTCGATTCAGCTCGTGGCAGCCAGTCTAAAAAACACTATCTTGGACTTCTCTGCATGTTTCCCAGGCGAGCAATTGGCAGCATGTTCAGAACCATGTTTCTGTGAATAACTCCTGAACCGTAAGTCCTAGACGCTCGCTCTTGGCTGCATTCGATTCAGCTCGTGGCAGCCAGTCTAAAAAACACTATCTTGGACTTCTCTGCATGTTTCCCAGGCGAGAAATTGGCAGCATGTTCAGAACCATGTTTCTGTGAATAACTCCTGAACCGTAAGTCCTAGACGCTCGCTCTTGGCTGCATTCGATTCAGCTCGTGGCAGCCAGTCTAAAAAACACTATCTTGGACTTCTCTGCATGTTTCCCAGACGAGAAATTGGCAGCATGTTCAGAACCATGTTTCTGTGAATAACTCCTGAACCGTAAGTCCTAGACGCTCGATCTTGGCGGCATTCGTCTCAGCGCCTGGCAATTAGTATAGGAGCACTGTGTTTGACTTCTCTGGATGTTTCCCAGGCGAGTTATTGACAAGTAAATCCTAGACGCTCGATCTTGGTTATTTTCGCTTTCGCGGCTGGCAGTAAAAAAAACCATGTTTCTGTGAATAACTCCTGAACCGTAAGTCCTAGACGCTCGCTCTTGGCTGCATTCGATTCAGCTCGTGGCAGCCAGTCTAAAAAACACTATCTTGGACTTCTCTGCATGTTTCCCAGGCGAGCAATTGGCAGCATGTTCAGAACCATGTTTCTGTGAATAACTCCTGAACCGTAAGTCCTAGACGCTCGATCTTGGCGGCTTTCGTCTCAGCGCCTGGCAATTAGTATAGGAGCACTGTGTTTGACTTCTCTGGATGTTTCCCAGGCGAGTTATTGACAAGTAAATCCTAGACGCTCGATCTTGGTTATTTTCGCTTTCGCGGCTGGCAGTAAAAAAACCATGTTTCTGTGAATAACTCCTGAACCGTAAGTCCTAGACGCTCGCTCTTGGCTGCATTCGATTCAGCTCGTGGCAGCCAGTCTAAAAAACACTATCTTGGACTTCTCTGCATGTTTCCCAGGCGAGCAATTGGCAGCATGTTCAGAACCATGTTTCTGTGAATAACTCCTGAACCGTAAGTCCTAGACGCTCGCTCTTGGCTGCATTCGATTCAGCTCGTGGCAGCCAGTCTAAAAAACACTATCTTGGACTTCTCTGCATGTTTCCCAGGCGAGAAATTGGCAGCATGTTCAGAACCATGTTTCTGTGAATAACTCCTGAACCGTAAGTCCTAGACGCTCGCTCTTGGCTGCATTCGATTCAGCTCGTGGCAGCCAGTCTAAAAAACACTATCTTGGACTTCTCTGCATGTTTCCCAGGCGAGAAATTGGCAGCATGTTCAGAACCATGTTTCTGTGAATAACTCCTGAACCGTAAGTCCTAGACGCTCGATCTTGGCGGCATTCGTCTCAGCGCCTGGCAATTAGTATAGGAGCACTGTGTTTGACTTCTCTGGATGTTTCCCAGGCGAGTTATTGACAAGTAAATCCTAGACGCTCGATCTTGGTTATTTTCGCTTTCGCGGCTGGCAGTAAAAGAACCATGTTTCTGTGAATAACTCCTGAACCGTAAGTCCTAGACGCTCGCTCTTGGCTGCATTCGATTCAGCTCGTGGCAGCCAGTCTAAAAAACACTATCTTGGACTTCTCTGCATGTTTCCCAGGCGAGCAATTGGCAGCATGTTCAGAACCATGTTTCTGTGAATAACTCCTGAACCGTAAGTCCTAGACGCTCGCTCTTGGCTGCATTCGATTCAGCTCGTGGCAGCCAGTCTAAAAAACACTATCTTGGACTTCTCTGCATGTTTCCCAGGCGAGAAATTGGCAGCATGTTCAGAACCATGTTTCTGTGAATAACTCCTGAACCGTAAGTCCTAGACGCTCGCTCTTGGCTGCATTCGATTCAGCTCGTGGCAGCCAGTCTAAAAAACACTATCTTGGACTTCTCTGCATGTTTCCCAGGCGAGAAATTGGCAGCATGTTCAGAACCATGTTTCTGTGAATAACTCCTGAACCGTAAGTCCTAGACGCTCGATCTTGGCGGCATTCGTCTCAGCGCCTGGCAATTAGTATAGGAGCACTGTGTTTGACTTCTCTGGATGTTTCCCAGGCGAGTTATTGACAAGTAAATCCTAGACGCTCGATCTTGGTTATTTTCGCTTTCGCGGCTGGCAGTAAAAGAACCATGTTTCTGTGAATAACTCCTGAACCGTAAGTCCTAGACGCTCGCTCTTGGCTGCATTCGATTCAGCTCGTGGCAGCCAGTCTAAAAAACACTATCTTGGACTTCTCTGCATGTTTCCCAGGCGAGCAATTGGCAGCATGTTCAGAACCATGTTTCTGTGAATAACTCCTGAACCGTAAGTCCTAGACGCTCGCTCTTGGCTGCATTCGATTCAGCTCGTGGCAGCCAGTCTAAAAAACACTATCTCGGACTTCTCTGCATGTTTCCCAGGCGAGCAATTGGCAGCATGTTCAGAACCATGTTTCTGTGAATAACTCCTGAACCGTAAGTCCTAGACGCTCGCTCTTGGCTGCATTCGATTCAGCTCGTGGCAGCCAGTCTAAAAAACACTATCTTGGACTTCTCTGCATGTTTCCCAGGCGAGAAATTGGCAGCATGTTCAGAACCATGTTTCTGTGAATAACTCCTGAACCGTAAGTCCTAGACGCTCGATCTTGGCGGCATTCGTCTCAGCGCCTGGCAATTAGTATAGGAGCACTGTGTTTGACTTCTCTGGATGTTTCCCAGGCGAGTTATTGACAAGTAAATCCTAGACGCTCGATCTTGGTTATTTTCGCTTTCGCGGCTGGCAGTAAAAGAACCATGTTTCTGTGAATAACTCCTGAACCGTAAGTCCTAGACGCTCGCTCTTGGCTGCATTCGATTCAGCTCGTGGCAGCCAGTCTAAAAAACACTATCTTGGACTTCTCTGCATGTTTCCCAGGCGAGCAATTGGCAGCATGTTCAGAACCATGTTTCTGTGAATAACTCCTGAACCGTAAGTCCTAGACGCTCGCTCTTGGCTGCATTCGATTCAGCTCGTGGCAGCCAGTCTAAAAAACACTATCTCGGACTTCTCTGCATGTTTCCCAGGCGAGCAATTGGCAGCATGTTCAGAACCATGTTTCTGTGAATAACTCCTGAACCGTAAGTCCTAGACGCTCGCTCTTGGCTGCATTCGATTCAGCTCGTGGCAGCCAGTCTAAAAAACACTATCTTGGACTTCTCTGCATGTTTCCCAGGCGAGAAATTGGCAGCATGTTCAGAACCATGTTTCTGTGAATAACTCCTGAACCGTAAGTCCTAGACGCTCGATCTTGGCGGCATTCGTCTCAGCGCCTGGCAATTAGTATAGGAGCACTGTGTTTGACTTCTAGACGCTCGATCTTGGTTATTTTCGCTTTCGCGGCTGGCAGTAAAAGAACCATGTTTCTGTGAATAACTCCTGAACCGTAAGTCCTAGACGCTCGCTCTTGGCTGCATTCGATTCAGCTCGTGGCAGCCAGTCTAAAAAACACTATCTTGGACTTCTCTGCATGTTTCCCAGGCGAGCAATTGGCAGCATGTTCAGAACCATGTTTCTGTGAATAACTCCTGAACCGTAAGTCCTAGACGCTCGCTCTTGGCTGCATTCGATTCAGCTCGTGGCAGCCAGTCTAAAAAACTCTATCTTGGACTTCTCTGCATGTTTCCCAGGCGAGCAATTGGCAGCATGTTCAGAACCATGTTTCTGTGAATAACTCCTGAACCGTAAGTCCTAGACGCTCGCTCTTGGCTGCATTCGATTCAGCTCGTGGCAGCCAGTCTAAAAAACACTATCTTGGACTTCTCTGCATGTTCCTAAGGCAAATGTTTCTAAAGCTAATTCTTGAACCGTAAGTCCTAGACGCTCGATCTTGGCGGCATTCGTCTCAGCGCCACGCAATTAGTATAGGAGCACTGTGTTTGACTTCTCTGGATGTTTCCCAGGCGAGTTATTGACAAGTAAATCCTAGACGCTCGATCTTGGTTATTTTCGCTTTCGCGGCTGGCAGTAAAAGAACCATGTTTCTGTGAATAACTCCTGAACCGTAAGTCCTAGACGCTCGCTCTTGGCTGCATTCGATTCAGCTCGTGGCAGCCAGTCTAAAAAACACTATCTTGGACTTCTCTGCATGTTTCCCAGGCGAGAAATTGGCAGCATGTTCAGAACCATGTTTCTGTGAATAACTCCTGAACCGTAAGTCCTAGACGCTCGCTCTTGGCTGCATTCGATTCAGCTCGTGGCAGCCAGTCTAAAAAACACTATCTCGGACTTCTCTGCATGTTTCCCAGGCGAGCAATTGGCAGCATGTTCAGAACCATATTTCTGTGAATAACTCCTGAACCGTAAGTCCTAGACGCTCGCTCTTGGCTGCATTCGATTCAGCTCGTGGCAGCCAGTCTAAAAAACACTATCTTGGACTTCTCTGCATGTTTCCCAGGCGAGAAATTGGCAGCATGTTCAGAACCATGTTTCTGTGAATAACTCCTGAACCGTAAGTCCTAGACGCTCGATCTTGGCGGCATTCGTCTCAGCGCCTGGCAATTAGTATAGGAGCACTGTGTTTGACTTCTCTGGATGTTTCCCAGGCGAGTTATTGACAAGTAAATCCTAGACGCTCGATCTTGGTTATTTTCGCTTTCGCGGCTGGCAGTAAAAGAACCATGTTTCTGTGAATAACTCCTGAACCGTAAGTCCTAGACGCTCGCTCTTGGCTGCATTCGATTCAGCTCGTGGCAGCCAGTCTAAAAAACACTATCTTGGACTTCTCTGCATGTTTCCCAGGCGAGCAATTGGCAGCATGTTCAGAACCATGTTTCTGTGAATAACTCCTGAACCGTAAGTCCTAGACGCTCGCTCTTGGCTGCATTCGATTCAGCTCGTGGCAGCCAGTCTAAAAAACACTATCTTGGACTTCTCTGCATGTTCCTAAGGCAAATGTTTCTAAAGCTAATTCTTGAACCGTAAGTCCTAGACGCTCGATCTTGGCGGCATTCGTCTCAGCGCCAGGCAATTAGTATAGGAGCACTGTGTTTGACTTCTCTGGATGTTTCCCAGGCGAGTTATTGACAAGTAAATCCTAGACGCTCGATCTTGGTTATTTTCGCTTTCGCGGCTGGCAGTAAAAGAACCATGTTTCTGTGAATAACTCCTGACCCGTAAGTCCTAGACGCTCGCTCTTGGCTGCATTCGATTCAGCTCGTGGCAGCCAGTCTAAAAAACACTATCTTGGACTTCTCTGCATGTTTCCCAGGCGAGCAATTGGCAGCATGTTCAGAACCATGTTTCTGTGAATAACTCCTGAACCGTAAGTCCTAGACGCTCGCTCTTGGCTGCATTCGATTCAGCTCGTGGCAGCCAGTCTAAAAAACACTATCTTGGACTTCTCTGCATGTTTCCCAGGCGAGAAATTGGCAGCATGTTCAGAACCATGTTTCTGTGAATAACTCCTGAACCGTAAGTCCTAGACGCTCGATCTTGGCGGCATTCGTCTCAGCGCCTGGCAATTAGTATAGGAGCACTGTGTTTGACTTCTCTGGATGTTTCCCAGGCGAGTTATTGACAAGTAAATCCTAGACGCTCGATCTTGGTTATTTTCGCTTTCGCGGCTGGCAGTAAAAGAACCATGTTTCTGTGAATAACTCCTGAACCGTAAGTCCTAGACGCTCGCTCTTGGCTGCATTCGATTCAGCTCGTGGCAGCCAGTCTAAAAAACACTATCTTGGACTTCTCTGCATGTTTCCCAGGCGAGCAATTGGCAGCATGTTCAGAACCATGTTTCTGTGAATAACTCCTGAACCGTAAGTCCTAGACGCTCGCTCTTGGCTGCATTCGATTCAGCTCGTGGCAGCCAGTCTAAAAAACACTATCTTGGACTTCTCTGCATGTTTCCCAGGCGAGAAATTGGCAGCATGTTCAGAACCATGTTTCTGTGAATAACTCCTGAACCGTAAGTCCTAGACGCTCGCTCTTGGCTGCATTCGATTCAGCTCGTGGCAGCCAGTCTAAAAAACACTATCTTGGACTTCTCTGCATGTTTCCCAGACGAGAAATTGGCAGCATGTTCAGAACCATGTTTCTGTGAATAACTCCTGAACCGTAAGTCCTAGACGCTCGATCTTGGCGGCATTCGTCTCAGCGCCTGGCAATTAGTATAGGAGCACTGTGTTTGACTTCTCTGGATGTTTCCCAGGCGAGTTATTGACAAGTAAATCCTAGACGCTCGATCTTGGTTATTTTCGCTTTCGCGGCTGGCAGTAAAAAAAACCATGTTTCTGTGAATAACTCCTGAACCGTAAGTCCTAGACGCTCGCTCTTGGCTGCATTCGATTCAGCTCGTGGCAGCCAGTCTAAAAAACACTATCTTGGACTTCTCTGCATGTTTCCCAGGCGAGCAATTGGCAGCATGTTCAGAACCATGTTTCTGTGAATAACTCCTGAACCGTAAGTCCTAGACGCTCGATCTTGGCGGCTTTCGTCTCAGCGCCTGGCAATTAGTATAGGAGCACTGTGTTTGACTTCTCTGGATGTTTCCCAGGCGAGTTATTGACAAGTAAATCCTAGACGCTCGATCTTGGTTATTTTCGCTTTCGCGGCTGGCAGTAAAAAAACCATGTTTCTGTGAATAACTCCTGAACCGTAAGTCCTAGACGCTCGCTCTTGGCTGCATTCGATTCAGCTCGTGGCAGCCAGTCTAAAAAACACTATCTTGGACTTCTCTGCATGTTTCCCAGGCGAGCAATTGGCAGCATGTTCAGAACCATGTTTCTGTGAATAACTCCTGAACCGTAAGTCCTAGACGCTCGCTCTTGGCTGCATTCGATTCAGCTCGTGGCAGCCAGTCTAAAAAACACTATCTTGGACTTCTCTGCATGTTTCCCAGGCGAGAAATTGGCAGCATGTTCAGAACCATGTTTCTGTGAATAACTCCTGAACCGTAAGTCCTAGACGCTCGCTCTTGGCTGCATTCGATTCAGCTCGTGGCAGCCAGTCTAAAAAACACTATCTTGGACTTCTCTGCATGTTTCCCAGGCGAGAAATTGGCAGCATGTTCAGAACCATGTTTCTGTGAATAACTCCTGAACCGTAAGTCCTAGACGCTCGATCTTGGCGGCATTCGTCTCAGCGCCTGGCAATTAGTATAGGAGCACTGTGTTTGACTTCTCTGGATGTTTCCCAGGCGAGTTATTGACAAGTAAATCCTAGACGCTCGATCTTGGTTATTTTCGCTTTCGCGGCTGGCAGTAAAAGAACCATGTTTCTGTGAATAACTCCTGAACCGTAAGTCCTAGACGCTCGCTCTTGGCTGCATTCGATTCAGCTCGTGGCAGCCAGTCTAAAAAACACTATCTTGGACTTCTCTGCATGTTTCCCAGGCGAGCAATTGGCAGCATGTTCAGAACCATGTTTCTGTGAATAACTCCTGAACCGTAAGTCCTAGACGCTCGCTCTTGGCTGCATTCGATTCAGCTCGTGGCAGCCAGTCTAAAAAACACTATCTTGGACTTCTCTGCATGTTTCCCAGGCGAGAAATTGGCAGCATGTTCAGAACCATGTTTCTGTGAATAACTCCTGAACCGTAAGTCCTAGACGCTCGCTCTTGGCTGCATTCGATTCAGCTCGTGGCAGCCAGTCTAAAAAACACTATCTTGGACTTCTCTGCATGTTTCCCAGGCGAGAAATTGGCAGCATGTTCAGAACCATGTTTCTGTGAATAACTCCTGAACCGTAAGTCCTAGACGCTCGATCTTGGCGGCATTCGTCTCAGCGCCTGGCAATTAGTATAGGAGCACTGTGTTTGACTTCTCTGGATGTTTCCCAGGCGAGTTATTGACAAGTAAATCCTAGACGCTCGATCTTGGTTATTTTCGCTTTCGCGGCTGGCAGTAAAAGAACCATGTTTCTGTGAATAACTCCTGAACCGTAAGTCCTAGACGCTCGCTCTTGGCTGCATTCGATTCAGCTCGTGGCAGCCAGTCTAAAAAACACTATCTTGGACTTCTCTGCATGTTTCCCAGGCGAGCAATTGGCAGCATGTTCAGAACCATGTTTCTGTGAATAACTCCTGAACCGTAAGTCCTAGACGCTCGCTCTTGGCTGCATTCGATTCAGCTCGTGGCAGCCAGTCTAAAAAACACTATCTCGGACTTCTCTGCATGTTTCCCAGGCGAGCAATTGGCAGCATGTTCAGAACCATGTTTCTGTGAATAACTCCTGAACCGTAAGTCCTAGACGCTCGCTCTTGGCTGCATTCGATTCAGCTCGTGGCAGCCAGTCTAAAAAACACTATCTTGGACTTCTCTGCATGTTTCCCAGGCGAGAAATTGGCAGCATGTTCAGAACCATGTTTCTGTGAATAACTCCTGAACCGTAAGTCCTAGACGCTCGATCTTGGCGGCATTCGTCTCAGCGCCTGGCAATTAGTATAGGAGCACTGTGTTTGACTTCTCTGGATGTTTCCCAGGCGAGTTATTGACAAGTAAATCCTAGACGCTCGATCTTGGTTATTTTCGCTTTCGCGGCTGGCAGTAAAAGAACCATGTTTCTGTGAATAACTCCTGAACCGTAAGTCCTAGACGCTCGCTCTTGGCTGCATTCGATTCAGCTCGTGGCAGCCAGTCTAAAAAACACTATCTTGGACTTCTCTGCATGTTTCCCAGGCGAGCAATTGGCAGCATGTTCAGAACCATGTTTCTGTGAATAACTCCTGAACCGTAAGTCCTAGACGCTCGCTCTTGGCTGCATTCGATTCAGCTCGTGGCAGCCAGTCTAAAAAACACTATCTCGGACTTCTCTGCATGTTTCCCAGGCGAGCAATTGGCAGCATGTTCAGAACCATGTTTCTGTGAATAACTCCTGAACCGTAAGTCCTAGACGCTCGCTCTTGGCTGCATTCGATTCAGCTCGTGGCAGCCAGTCTAAAAAACACTATCTTGGACTTCTCTGCATGTTTCCCAGGCGAGAAATTGGCAGCATGTTCAGAACCATGTTTCTGTGAATAACTCCTGAACCGTAAGTCCTAGACGCTCGATCTTGGCGGCATTCGTCTCAGCGCCTGGCAATTAGTATAGGAGCACTGTGTTTGACTTCTAGACGCTCGATCTTGGTTATTTTCGCTTTCGCGGCTGGCAGTAAAAGAACCATGTTTCTGTGAATAACTCCTGAACCGTAAGTCCTAGACGCTCGCTCTTGGCTGCATTCGATTCAGCTCGTGGCAGCCAGTCTAAAAAACACTATCTTGGACTTCTCTGCATGTTTCCCAGGCGAGCAATTGGCAGCATGTTCAGAACCATGTTTCTGTGAATAACTCCTGAACCGTAAGTCCTAGACGCTCGCTCTTGGCTGCATTCGATTCAGCTCGTGGCAGCCAGTCTAAAAAACTCTATCTTGGACTTCTCTGCATGTTTCCCAGGCGAGCAATTGGCAGCATGTTCAGAACCATGTTTCTGTGAATAACTCCTGAACCGTAAGTCCTAGACGCTCGCTCTTGGCTGCATTCGATTCAGCTCGTGGCAGCCAGTCTAAAAAACACTATCTTGGACTTCTCTGCATGTTCCTAAGGCAAATGTTTCTAAAGCTAATTCTTGAACCGTAAGTCCTAGACGCTCGATCTTGGCGGCATTCGTCTCAGCGCCACGCAATTAGTATAGGAGCACTGTGTTTGACTTCTCTGGATGTTTCCCAGGCGAGTTATTGACAAGTAAATCCTAGACGCTCGATCTTGGTTATTTTCGCTTTCGCGGCTGGCAGTAAAAGAACCATGTTTCTGTGAATAACTCCTGACCCGTAAGTCCTAGACGCTCGCTCTTGGCTGCATTCGATTCAGCTCGTGGCAGCCAGTCTAAAAAACACTATCTTGGACTTCTCTGCATGTTTCCCAGGCGAGCAATTGGCAGCATGTTCAGAACCATGTTTCTGTGAATAACTCCTGAACCGTAAGTCCTAGACGCTCGCTCTTGGCTGCATTCGATTCAGCTCGTGGCAGCCAGTCTAAAAAACACTATCTTGGACTTCTCTGCATGTTTCCCAGGCGAGAAATTGGCAGCATGTTCAGAACCATGTTTCTGTGAATAACTCCTGAACCGTAAGTCCTAGACGCTCGATCTTGGCGGCATTCGTCTCAGCGCCTGGCAATTAGTATAGGAGCACTGTGTTTGACTTCTCTGGATGTTTCCCAGGCGAGTTATTGACAAGTAAATCCTAGACGCTCGATCTTGGTTATTTTCGCTTTCGCGGCTGGCAGTAAAAGAACCATGTTTCTGTGAATAACTCCTGAACCGTAAGTCCTAGACGCTCGCTCTTGGCTGCATTCGATTCAGCTCGTGGCAGCCAGTCTAAAAAACACTATCTTGGACTTCTCTGCATGTTTCCCAGACGAGAAATTGGCAGCATGTTCAGAACCATGTTTCTGTGAATAACTCCTGAACCGTAAGTCCTAGACGCTCGATCTTGGCGGCATTCGTCTCAGCGCCTGGCAATTAGTATAGGAGCACTGTGTTTGACTTCTCTGGATGTTTCCCAGGCGAGTTATTGACAAGTAAATCCTAGACGCTCGATCTTGGTTATTTTCGCTTTCGCGGCTGGCAGTAAAAGAACCATGTTTCTGTGAATAACTCCTGAACCGTAAGTCCTAGACGCTCGCTCTTGGCTGCATTCGATTCAGCTCGTGGCAGCCAGTCTAAAAAACACTATCTTGGACTTCTCTGCATGTTTCCCAGGCGAGAAATTGGCAGCATGTTCAGAACCATGTTTCTGTGAATAACTCCTGAACCGTAAGTCCTAGACGCTCGCTCTTGGCTGCATTCGATTCAGCTCGTGGCAGCCAGTCTAAAAAACACTATCTTGGACTTCTCTGCATGTTTCCCAGGCGAGCAATTGGCAGCATGTTCAGAACCATGTTTCTGTGAATAACTCCTGAACCGTAAGTCCTAGACGCTCGATCTTGGCGGCATTCGTCTCAGCGCCTGGCAATTAGTATAGGAGCACTGTGTTTGACTTCTCTGGATGTTTCCCAGGCGAGTTATTGACAAGTAAATCCTAGACGCTCGATCTTGGTTATTTTCGCTTTCGCGGCTGGCAGTAAAAGAACCATGTTTCTGTGAATAACTCCTGAACCGTAAGTCCTAGACGCTCGCTCTTGGCTGCATTCGATTCAGCTCGTGGCAGCCAGTCTAAAAAACACTATCTTGGACTTCTCTGCATGTTCCTAAGGCAAATGTTTCTAAAGCTAATTCTTGAACCGTAAGTCCTAGACGCTCGATCTTGGCGGCATTCGTCTCAGCGCCAGGCAATTAGTATAGGAGCACTGTGTTTGACTTCTCTGGATGTTTCCCAGGCGAGTTATTGACAAGTAAATCCTAGACGCTCGATCTTGGTTATTTTCGCTTTCGCGGCTGGCAGTAAAAGAACCATGTTTCTGTGAATAACTCCTGAACCGTAAGTCCTAGACGCTCGCTCTTGGCTGCATTCGATTCAGCTCGTGGCAGCCAGTCTAAAAAACACTATCTTGGACTTCTCTGCTTGTTTCCCAGGCGAGCAATTGGCAGCATGTTCAGAACCATGTTTCTGTGAATAACTCCTGAACCGTAAGTCCTAGACGCTCGCTCTTGGCTGCATTCGATTCAGCTCGTGGCAGCCAGTCTAAAAAACACTATCTTGGACTTCTCTGCATGTTTCCCAGGCGAGCAATTGGCAGCATGTTCAGAACCATGTTTCTGTGAATAACTCCTGAACCGTAAGTCCTAGACGCTCGCTCTTGGCTGCATTCGATTCAGCTCGTGGCAGCCAGTCTAAAAAACACTATCTTGGACTTCTCTGCATGTTTCCCAGGCGAGCAATTGGCAGCATGTTCAGAACCATGTTTCTGTGAATAACTCCTGAACCGTAAGTCCTAGACGCTCGCTCTTGGCTGCATTCGATTCAGCTCGTGGCAGCCAGTCTAAAAAACACTATCTTGGACTTCTCTGCATGTTCCTAAGGCAAATGTTTCTAAAGCTAATTCTTGAACCGTAAGTCCTAGACGCTCGATCTTGGCGGCATTCGTCTCAGCGCCACGCAATTAGTATAGGAGCACTGTGTTTGACTTCTCTGGATGTTTCCCAGGCGAGTTATTGACAAGTAAATCCTAGACGCTCGATCTTGGTTATTTTCGCTTTCGCGGCTGGCAGTAAAAGAACCATGTTTCTGTGAATAACTCCTGAACCGTAAGTCCTAGACGCTCGCTCTTGGCTGCATTCGATTCAGCTCGTGGCAGCCAGTCTAAAAAACACTATCTTGGACTTCTCTGCATGTTTCCCAGGCGAGAAATTGGCAGCATGTTCAGAACCATGTTTCTGTGAATAACTCCTGAACCGTAAGTCCTAGACGCTCGCTCTTGGCTGCATTCGATTCAGCTCGTGGCAGCCAGTCTAAAAAACACTATCTCGGACTTCTCTGCATGTTTCCCAGGCGAGCAATTGGCAGCATGTTCAGAACCATATTTCTGTGAATAACTCCTGAACCGTAAGTCCTAGACGCTCGCTCTTGGCTGCATTCGATTCAGCTCGTGGCAGCCAGTCTAAAAAACACTATCTTGGACTTCTCTGCATGTTTCCCAGGCGAGAAATTGGCAGCATGTTCAGAACCATGTTTCTGTGAATAACTCCTGAACCGTAAGTCCTAGACGCTCGATCTTGGCGGCATTCGTCTCAGCGCCTGGCAATTAGTATAGGAGCACTGTGTTTGACTTCTCTGGATGTTTCCCAGGCGAGTTATTGACAAGTAAATCCTAGACGCTCGATCTTGGTTATTTTCGCTTTCGCGGCTGGCAGTAAAAGAACCATGTTTCTGTGAATAACTCCTGAACCGTAAGTCCTAGACGCTCGCTCTTGGCTGCATTCGATTCAGCTCGTGGCAGCCAGTCTAAAAAACACTATCTTGGACTTCTCTGCATGTTTCCCAGGCGAGCAATTGGCAGCATGTTCAGAACCATGTTTCTGTGAATAACTCCTGAACCGTAAGTCCTAGACGCTCGCTCTTGGCTGCATTCGATTCAGCTCGTGGCAGCCAGTCTAAAAAACACTATCTTGGACTTCTCTGCATGTTCCTAAGGCAAATGTTTCTAAAGCTAATTCTTGAACCGTAAGTCCTAGACGCTCGATCTTGGCGGCATTCGTCTCAGCGCCAGGCAATTAGTATAGGAGCACTGTGTTTGACTTCTCTGGATGTTTCCCAGGCGAGTTATTGACAAGTAAATCCTAGACGCTCGATCTTGGTTATTTTCGCTTTCGCGGCTGGCAGTAAAAGAACCATGTTTCTGTGAATAACTCCTGAACCGTAAGTCCTAGACGCTCGCTCTTGGCTGCATTCGATTCAGCTCGTGGCAGCCAGTCTAAAAAACACTATCTTGGACTTCTCTGCATGTTTCCCAGGCGAGAAATTGGCAGCATGTTCAGAACCATGTTTCTGTGAATAACTCCTGAACCGTAAGTCCTAGACGCTCGCTCTTGGCTGCATTCGATTCAGCTCGTGGCAGCCAGTCTAAAAAACACTATCTTGGACTTCTCTGCATGTTTCCCAGGCGAGCAATTGGCAGCATGTTCAGAACCATGTTTCTGTGAATAACTCCTGAACCGTAAGTCCTAGACGCTCGCTCTTGGCTGCATTCGATTCAGCTCGTGGCAGCCAGTCTAAAAAACACTATCTTGGACTTCTCTGCATGTTTCCCAGGCGAGCAATTGGCAGCATGTTCAGAACCATGTTTCTGTGAATAACTCCTGAACCGTAAGTCCTAGACGCTCGCTCTTGGCTGCATTCGATTCAGCTCGTGGCAGCCAGTCTAAAAAACACTATCTTGGACTTCTCTGCATGTTCCTAAGGCAAATGTTTCTAAAGCTAATTCTTGAACCGTAAGTCCTAGACGCTCGATCTTGGCGGCATTCGTCTCAGCGCCAGGCAATTAGTATAGGAGCACTGTGTTTGACTTCTCTGGATGTTTCCCAGGCGAGTTATTGACAAGTAAATCCTAGACGCTCGATCTTGGTTATTTTCGCTTTCGCGGCTGGCAGTAAAAGAACCATGTTTCTGTGAATAACTCCTGAACCGTAAGTCCTAGACGCTCGCTCTTGGCTGCATTCGATTCAGCTCGTGGCAGCCAGTCTAAAAAACACTATCTTGGACTTCTCTGCATGTTTCCCAGGCGAGCAATTGGCAGCATGTTCAGAACCATGTTTCTGTGAATAACTCCTGAACCGTAAGTCCTAGACGCTCGCTCTTGGCTGCATTCGATTCAGCTCGTGGCAGCCAGTCTAAAAAACACTATCTTGGACTTCTCTGCATGTTCCTAAGGCAAATGTTTCTAAAGCTAATTCTTGAACCGTAAGTCCTAGACGCTCGATCTTGGCGGCATTCGTCTCAGCGCCAGGCAATTAGTATAGGAGCACTGTGTTTGACTTCTCTGGATGTTTCCCAGGCGAGTTATTGACAAGTAAATCCTAGACGCTCGATCTTGGTTATTTTCGCTTTCGCGGCTGGCAGTAAAAGAACCATGTTTCTGTGAATAACTCCTGAACCGTAAGTCCTAGACGCTCGCTCTTGGCTGCATTCGATTCAGCTCGTGGCAGCCAGTCTAAAAAACACTATCTTGGACTTCTCTGCTTGTTTCCCAGGCGAGCAATTGGCAGCATGTTCAGAACCATGTTTCTGTGAATAACTCCTGAACCGTAAGTCCTAGACGCTCGCTCTTGGCTGCATTCGATTCAGCTCGTGGCAGCCAGTCTAAAAAACACTATCTTGGACTTCTCTGCATGTTTCCCAGGCGAGCAATTGGCAGCATGTTCAGAACCATGTTTCTGTGAATAACTCCTGAACCGTAAGTCCTAGACGCTCGCTCTTGGCTGCATTCGATTCAGCTCGTGGCAGCCAGTCTAAAAAACACTATCTTGGACTTCTCTGCATGTTTCCCAGGCGAGCAATTGGCAGCATGTTCAGAACCATGTTTCTGTGAATAACTCCTGAACCGTAAGTCCTAGACGCTCGCTCTTGGCTGCATTCGATTCAGCTCGTGGCAGCCAGTCTAAAAACACTATCTTGGACTTCTCTGCATGTTCCTAAGGCAAATGTTTCTAAAGCTAATTCTTGAACCGTAAGTCCTAGACGCTCGATCTTGGCGGCATTCGTCTCAGCGCCACGCAATTAGTATAGGAGCACTGTGTTTGACTTCTCTGGATGTTTCCCAGGCGAGTTATTGACAAGTAAATCCTAGACGCTCGATCTTGGTTATTTTCGCTTTCGCGGCTGGCAGTAAAAGAACCATGTTTCTGTGAATAACTCCTGAACCGTAAGTCCTAGACGCTCGCTCTTGGCTGCATTCGATTCAGCTCGTGGCAGCCAGTCTAAAAAACACTATCTTGGACTTCTCTGCATGTTTCCCAGGCGAGAAATTGGCAGCATGTTCAGAACCATGTTTCTGTGAATAACTCCTGAACCGTAAGTCCTAGACGCTCGCTCTTGGCTGCATTCGATTCAGCTCGTGGCAGCCAGTCTAAAAAACACTATCTCGGACTTCTCTGCATGTTTCCCAGGCGAGCAATTGGCAGCATGTTCAGAACCATATTTCTGTGAATAACTCCTGAACCGTAAGTCCTAGACGCTCGCTCTTGGCTGCATTCGATTCAGCTCGTGGCAGCCAGTCTAAAAAACACTATCTTGGACTTCTCTGCATGTTTCCCAGGCGAGAAATTGGCAGCATGTTCAGAACCATGTTTCTGTGAATAACTCCTGAACCGTAAGTCCTAGACGCTCGCTCTTGGCTGCATTCGATTCAGCTCGTGGCAGCCAGTCTAAAAAACACTATCTTGGACTTCTCTGCATGTTTCCCAGGCGAGCAATTGGCAGCATGTTCAGAACCATGTTTCTGTGAATAACTCCTGAACCGTAAGTCCTAGACGCTCGCTCTTGGCTGCATTCGATTCAGCTCGTGGCAGCCAGTCTAAAAAACTCTATCTTGGACTTCTCTGCATGTTTCCCAGGCGAGCAATTGGCAGCATGTTCAGAACCATGTTTCTGTGAATAACTCCTGAACCGTAAGTCCTAGACGCTCGCTCTTGGCTGCATTCGATTCAGCTCGTGGCAGCCAGTCTAAAAAACACTATCTTGGACTTCTCTGCATGTTCCTAAGGCAAATGTTTCTAAAGCTAATTCTTGAACCGTAAGTCCTAGACGCTCGATCTTGGCGGCATTCGTCTCAGCGCCACGCAATTAGTATAGGAGCACTGTGTTTGACTTCTCTGGATGTTTCCCAGGCGAGTTATTGACAAGTAAATCCTAGACGCTCGATCTTGGTTATTTTCGCTTTCGCGGCTGGCAGTAAAAGAACCATGTTTCTGTGAATAACTCCTGAACCGTAAGTCCTAGACGCTCGCTCTTGGCTGCATTCGATTCAGCTCGTGGCAGCCAGTCTAAAAAACACTATCTTGGACTTCTCTGCATGTTTCCCAGGCGAGAAATTGGCAGCATGTTCAGAACCATGTTTCTGTGAATAACTCCTGAACCGTAAGTCCTAGACGCTCGCTCTTGGCTGCATTCGATTCAGCTCGTGGCAGCCAGTCTAAAAAACACTATCTCGGACTTCTCTGCATGTTTCCCAGGCGAGCAATTGGCAGCATGTTCAGAACCATATTTCTGTGAATAACTCCTGAACCGTAAGTCCTAGACGCTCGCTCTTGGCTGCATTCGATTCAGCTCGTGGCAGCCAGTCTAAAAAACACTATCTTGGACTTCTCTGCATGTTTCCCAGGCGAGAAATTGGCAGCATGTTCAGAACCATGTTTCTGTGAATAACTCCTGAACCGTAAGTCCTAGACGCTCGATCTTGGCGGCATTCGTCTCAGCGCCTGGCAATTAGTATAGGAGCACTGTGTTTGACTTCTCTGGATGTTTCCCAGGCGAGTTATTGACAAGTAAATCCTAGACGCTCGATCTTGGTTATTTTCGCTTTCGCGGCTGGCAGTAAAAGAACCATGTTTCTGTGAATAACTCCTGAACCGTAAGTCCTAGACGCTCGCTCTTGGCTGCATTCGATTCAGCTCGTGGCAGCCAGTCTAAAAAACACTATCTTGGACTTCTCTGCATGTTTCCCAGGCGAGCAATTGGCAGCATGTTCAGAACCATGTTTCTGTGAATAACTCCTGAACCGTAAGTCCTAGACGCTCGCTCTTGGCTGCATTCGATTCAGCTCGTGGCAGCCAGTCTAAAAAACTCTATCTTGGACTTCTCTGCATGTTTCCCAGGCGAGCAATTGGCAGCATGTTCAGAACCATGTTTCTGTGAATAACTCCTGAACCGTAAGTCCTAGACGCTCGCTCTTGGCTGCATTCGATTCAGCTCGTGGCAGCCAGTCTAAAAAACACTATCTTGGACTTCTCTGCATGTTCCTAAGGCAAATGTTTCTAAAGCTAATTCTTGAACCGTAAGTCCTAGACGCTCGATCTTGGCGGCATTCGTCTCAGCGCCACGCAATTAGTATAGGAGCACTGTGTTTGACTTCTCTGGATGTTTCCCAGGCGAGTTATTGACAAGTAAATCCTAGACGCTCGATCTTGGTTATTTTCGCTTTCGCGGCTGGCAGTAAAAGAACCATGTTTCTGTGAATAACTCCTGAACCGTAAGTCCTAGACGCTCGCTCTTGGCTGCATTCGATTCAGCTCGTGGCAGCCAGTCTAAAAAACACTATCTTGGACTTCTCTGCATGTTTCCCAGGCGAGAAATTGGCAGCATGTTCAGAACCATGTTTCTGTGAATAACTCCTGAACCGTAAGTCCTAGACGCTCGATCTTGGCGGCATTCGTCTCAGCGCCTGGCAATTAGTATAGGAGCACTGTGTTTGACTTCTCTGGATGTTTCCCAGGCGAGTTATTGACAAGTAAATCCTAGACGCTCGATCTTGGTTATTTTCGCTTTCGCGGCTGGCAGTAAAAGAACCATGTTTCTGTGAATAACTCCTGAACCGTAAGTCCTAGACGCTCGCTCTTGGCTGCATTCGATTCAGCTCGTGGCAGCCAGTCTAAAAAACACTATCTTGGACTTCTCTGCATGTTTCCCAGGCGAGCAATTGGCAGCATGTTCAGAACCATGTTTCTGTGAATAACTCCTGAACCGTAAGTCCTAGACGCTCGCTCTTGGCTGCATTCGATTCAGCTCGTGGCAGCCAGTCTAAAAAACACTATCTTGGACTTCTCTGCATGTTTCCCAGGCGAGAAATTGGCAGCATGTTCAGAACCATGTTTCTGTGAATAACTCCTGAACCGTAAGTCCTAGACGCTCGCTCTTGGCTGCATTCGATTCAGCTCGTGGCAGCCAGTCTAAAAAACACTATATTGGACTTCTCTGCATGTTTCCCAGGCGAGCAATTGGCAGCATGTTCAGAACCATGTTTCTGTGAATAACTCCTGAACCGTAAGTCCTAGACGCTCGCTCTTGGCTGCATTCGATTCAGCTCGTGGCAGCCAGTCTAAAAAACACTATCTTGGACTTCTCTGCATGTTTCCCAGACGAGAAATTGGCAGCATGTTCAGAACCATGTTTCTGTGAATAACTCCTGAACCGTAAGTCCTAGACGCTCGATCTTGGCGGCATTCGTCTCAGCGCCTGGCAATTAGTATAGGAGCACTGTGTTTGACTTCTCTGGATGTTTCCCAGGCGAGTTATTGACAAGTAAATCCTAGACGCTCGATCTTGGTTATTTTCGCTTTCGCGGCTGGCAGTAAAAAAACCATGTTTCTGTGAATAACTCCTGAACCGTAAGTCCTAGACGCTCGCTCTTGGCTGCATTCGATTCAGCTCGTGGCAGCCAGTCTAAAAAACACTATCTTGGACTTCTCTGCATGTTTCCCAGGCGAGAAATTGGCAGCATGTTCAGAACCATGTTTCTGTGAATAACTCCTGAACCGTAAGTCCTAGACGCTCGCTCTTGGCTGCATTCGATTCAGCTCGTGGCAGCCAGTCTAAAAAACACTATCTTGGACTTCTCTGCATGTTTCCCAGACGAGAAATTGGCAGCATGTTCAGAACCATGTTTCTGTGAATAACTCCTGAACCGTAAGTCCTAGACGCTCGATCTTGGCGGCATTCGTCTCAGCGCCTGGCAATTAGTATAGGAGCACTGTGTTTGACTTCTCTGGATGTTTCCCAGGCGAGTTATTGACAAGTAAATCCTAGACGCTCGATCTTGGTTATTTTCGCTTTCGCGGCTGGCAGTAAAAAAACCATGTTTCTGTGAATAACTCCTGAACCGTAAGTCCTAGACGCTCGCTCTTGGCTGCATTCGATTCAGCTCGTGGCAGCCAGTCTAAAAAACACTATCTTGGACTTCTCTGCATGTTTCCCAGGCGAGCAATTGGCAGCATGTTCAGAACCATGTTTCTGTGAATAACTCCTGAACCGTAAGTCCTAGACGCTCGCTCTTGGCTGCATTCGATTCAGCTCGTGGCAGCCAGTCTAAAAATCACTATCTTGGACTTCTCTGCATGTTTCCCAGGCGAGCAATTGGCAGCATGTTCAGAACCATGTTTCTGTGAATAACTCCTGAACCGTAAGTCCTAGACGCTCGATCTTGGCGGCATTCGTCTCAGCGCCTGGCAATTAGTATAGGAGCACTGTGTTTGACTTCTCTGGATGTTTCCCAGGCGAGTTATTGACAAGTAAATCCTAGACGCTCGATCTTGGTTATTTTCGCTTTCGCGGCTGGCAGTAAAAAAACCATGTTTCTGTGAATAACTCCTGAACCGTAAGTCCTAGACGCTCGCTCTTGGCTGCATTCGATTCAGCTCGTGGCAGCCAGTCTAAAAAACACTATATTGGACTTCTCTGCATGTTTCCCAGGCGAGCAATTGGCAGCATGTTCAGAACCATGTTTCTGTGAATAACTCCTGAACCGTAAGTCCTAGACGCTCGCTCTTGGCTGCATTCGATTCAGCTCGTGGCAGCCAGTCTAAAAAACACTATCTTGGACTTCTCTGCATGTTTCCCAGGCGAGAAATTGGCAGCATGTTCAGAACCATGTTTCTGTGAATAACTCCTGAACCGTAAGTCCTAGACGCTCGCTCTTGGCTGCATTCGATTCAGCTCGTGGCAGCCAGTCTAAAAAACACTATCTTGGACTTCTCTGCATGTTTCCCAGGCGAGAAATTGGCAGCATGTTCAGAACCATGTTTCTGTGAATAACTCCTGAACCGTAAGTCCTAGACGCTCGATCTTGGCGGCATTCGTCTCAGCGCCTGGCAATTAGTATAGGAGCACTGTGTTTGACTTCTCTGGATGTTTCCCAGGCGAGTTATTGACAAGTAAATCCTAGACGCTCGATCTTGGTTATTTTCGCTTTCGCGGCTGGCAGTAAAAGAACCATGTTTCTGTGAATAACTCCTGAACCGTAAGTCCTAGACGCTCGCTCTTGGCTGCATTCGATTCAGCTCGTGGCAGCCAGTCTAAAAAACACTATCTTGGACTTCTCTGCATGTTTCCCAGGCGAGCAATTGGCAGCATGTTCAGAACCATGTTTCTGTGAATAACTCCTGAACCGTAAGTCCTAGACGCTCGCTCTTGGCTGCATTCGATTCAGCTCGTGGCAGCCAGTCTAAAAAACACTATCTTGGACTTCTCTGCATGTTTCCCAGGCGAGCAATTGGCAGCATGTTCAGAACCATGTTTCTGTGAATAACTCCTGAACCGTAAGTCCTAGACGCTCGATCTTGGCGGCATTCGTCTCAGCGCCTGGCAATTAGTATAGGAGCACTGTGTTTGACTTCTCTGGATGTTTCCCAGGCGAGTTATTGACAAGTAAATCCTAGACGCTCGATCTTGGTTATTTTCGCTTTCGCGGCTGGCAGTAAAAAAACCATGTTTCTGTGAATAACTCCTGAACCGTAAGTCCTAGACGCTCGCTCTTGGCTGCATTCGATTCAGCTCGTGGCAGCCAGTCTAAAAAACACTATCTCGGACTTCTCTGCATGTTTCCCAGGCGAGCAATTGGCAGCATGTTCAGAACCATATTTCTGTGAATAACTCCTGAACCGTAAGTCCTAGACGCTCGCTCTTGGCTGCATTCGATTCAGCTCGTGGCAGCCAGTCTAAAAAACACTATCTTGGACTTCTCTGCATGTTTCCCAGGCGAGAAATTGGCAGCATGTTCAGAACCATGTTTCTGTGAATAACTCCTGAACCGTAAGTCCTAGACGCTCGATCTTGGCGGCATTCGTCTCAGCGCCTGGCAATTAGTATAGGAGCACTGTGTTTGACTTCTCTGGATGTTTCCCAGGCGAGTTATTGACAAGTAAATCCTAGACGCTCGATCTTGGTTATTTTCGCTTTCGCGGCTGGCAGTAAAAGAACCATGTTTCTGTGAATAACTCCTGAACCGTAAGTCCTAGACGCTCGCTCTTGGCTGCATTCGATTCAGCTCGTGGCAGCCAGTCTAAAAAACACTATCTTGGACTTCTCTGCATGTTTCCCAGGCGAGAAATTGGCAGCATGTTCAGAACCATGTTTCTGTGAATAACTCCTGAACCGTAAGTCCTAGACGCTCGATCTTGGCGGCATTCGTCTCAGCGCCTGGCAATTAGTATAGGAGCACTGTGTTTGACTTCTCTGGATGTTTCCCAGGCGAGTTATTGACAAGTAAATCCTAGACGCTCGATCTTGGTTATTTTCGCTTTCGCGGCTGGCAGTAAAAGAACCATGTTTCTGTGAATAACTCCTGAACCGTAAGTCCTAGACGCTCGCTCTTGGCTGCATTCGATTCAGCTCGTGGCAGCCAGTCTAAAAAACACTATCTTGGACTTCTCTGCATGTTTCCCAGGCGAGCAATTGGCAGCATGTTCAGAACCATGTTTCTGTGAATAACTCCTGAACCGTAAGTCCTAGACGCTCGCTCTTGGCTGCATTCGATTCAGCTCGTGGCAGCCAGTCTAAAAAACACTATCTTGGACTTCTCTGCATGTTCCTAAGGCAAATGTTTCTAAAGCTAATTCTTGAACCGTAAGTCCTAGACGCTCGATCTTGGCGGCATTCGTCTCAGCGCCACGCAATTAGTATAGGAGCACTGTGTTTGACTTCTCTGGATGTTTCCCAGGCGAGTTATTGACAAGTAAATCCTAGACGCTCGATCTTGGTTATTTTCGCTTTCGCGGCTGGCAGTAAAAGAACCATGTTTCTGTGAATAACTCCTGAACCGTAAGTCCTAGACGCTCGCTCTTGGCTGCATTCGATTCAGCTCGTGGCAGCCAGTCTAAAAAACACTATCTTGGACTTCTCTGCATGTTTCCCAGGCGAGAAATTGGCAGCATGTTCAGAACCATGTTTCTGTGAATAACTCCTGAACCGTAAGTCCTAGACGCTCGCTCTTGGCTGCATTCGATTCAGCTCGTGGCAGCCAGTCTAAAAAACACTATCTCGGACTTCTCTGCATGTTTCCCAGGCGAGCAATTGGCAGCATGTTCAGAACCATATTTCTGTGAATAACTCCTGAACCGTAAGTCCTAGACGCTCGCTCTTGGCTGCATTCGATTCAGCTCGTGGCAGCCAGTCTAAAAAACACTATCTTGGACTTCTCTGCATGTTTCCCAGGCGAGAAATTGGCAGCATGTTCAGAACCATGTTTCTGTGAATAACTCCTGAACCGTAAGTCCTAGACGCTCGCTCTTGGCTGCATTCGATTCAGCTCGTGGCAGCCAGTCTAAAAAACACTATCTTGGACTTCTCTGCATGTTTCCCAGGCGAGCAATTGGCAGCATGTTCAGAACCATGTTTCTGTGAATAACTCCTGAACCGTAAGTCCTAGACGCTCGCTCTTGGCTGCATTCGATTCAGCTCGTGGCAGCCAGTCTAAAAAACTCTATCTTGGACTTCTCTGCATGTTTCCCAGGCGAGCAATTGGCAGCATGTTCAGAACCATGTTTCTGTGAATAACTCCTGAACCGTAAGTCCTAGACGCTCGCTCTTGGCTGCATTCGATTCAGCTCGTGGCAGCCAGTCTAAAAAACACTATCTTGGACTTCTCTGCATGTTCCTAAGGCAAATGTTTCTAAAGCTAATTCTTGAACCGTAAGTCCTAGACGCTCGATCTTGGCGGCATTCGTCTCAGCGCCACGCAATTAGTATAGGAGCACTGTGTTTGACTTCTCTGGATGTTTCCCAGGCGAGTTATTGACAAGTAAATCCTAGACGCTCGATCTTGGTTATTTTCGCTTTCGCGGCTGGCAGTAAAAGAACCATGTTTCTGTGAATAACTCCTGAACCGTAAGTCCTAGACGCTCGCTCTTGGCTGCATTCGATTCAGCTCGTGGCAGCCAGTCTAAAAAACACTATCTTGGACTTCTCTGCATGTTCCCAGGCGAGAAATTGGCAGCATGTTCAGAACCATGTTTCTGTGAATAACTCCTGAACCGTAAGTCCTAGACGCTCGCTCTTGGCTGCATTCGATTCAGCTCGTGGCAGCCAGTCTAAAAACACTATCTCGGACTTCTCTGCATGTTTCCCAGGCGAGCAATTGGCAGCATGTTCAGAACCATATTTCTGTGAATAACTCCTGAACCGTAAGTCCTAGACGCTCGCTCTTGGCTGCATTCGATTCAGCTCGTGGCAGCCAGTCTAAAAACACTATCTTGGACTTCTCTGCATGTTTCCCAGGCGAGAAATTGGCAGCATGTTCAGAACCATGTTTCTGTGAATAACTCCTGACCGTAAGTCCTAGACGCTCGATCTTGGCGGCATTCGTCTCAGCGCCTGGCAATTAGTATAGGAGCACTGTGTTTGACTTATCTGGATGTTTCCCAGGCGAGTTATTGACAAGTAAATCCTAGACGCTCGATCTTGGTTATTTTCGCTTTCGCGGCTGGCAGTAAAAGAACCATGTTTCTGTGAATAACTCCTGAACCGTAAGTCCTAGACGCTCGCTCTTGGCTGCATTCGATTCAGCTCGTGGCAGCCAGTCTAAAAAAACACTATCTTGGACTTCTCTGCATGTTTCCCAGGCGAGCAATTGGCAGCATGTTCAGAACCATGTTTCTGTGAATAACTCCTGAACCGTAAGTCCTAGACGCTCGCTCTTGGCTGCATTCGATTCAGCTCGTGGCAGCCAGTCTAAAAAACTCTATCTTGGACTTCTCTGCATGTTTCCCAGGCGAGCAATTGGCAGCATGTTCAGAACCATGTTTCTGTGAATAACTCCTGAACCGTAAGTCTAGACGCTCGCTCTTGGCTGCATTCGATTCAGCTCGTGGCAGCCAGTCTAAAAAACACTATCTTGGACTTCTCTGCATGTTCCTAAGGCAAATGTTTCTAAAGCTAATTCTTGAACCGTAAGTCCTAGACGCTCGATCTTGGCGGCATTCGTCTCAGCGCCACGCAATTAGTATAGGAGCACTGTGTTTGACTTCTCTGGATGTTTCCCAGGCGAGTTATTGACAAGTAAATCCTAGACGCTCGATCTTGGTTATTTTCGCTTTCGCGGCTGGCAGTAAAAGAACCATGTTTCTGTGAATAACTCCTGAACCGTAAGTCCTAGACGCTCGCTCTTGGCTGCATTCGATTCAGCTCGTGGCAGCCAGTCTAAAAAACACTATCTTGGACTTCTCTGCATGTTCCCCAGGCGAGAAATTGGCAGCATGTTCAGAACCATGTTTCTGTGAATAACTCCTGAACCGTAAGTCCTAGACGCTCGCTCTTGGCTGCATTCGATTCAGCTCGTGGCAGCCAGTCTAAAAAACACTATCTCGGACTTCTCTGCATGTTTCCCAGGCGAGCAATTGGCAGCATGTTCAGAACCATATTTCTGTGAATAACTCCTGAACCGTAAGTCCTAGACGCTCGCTCTTGGCTGCATTCGATTCAGCTCGTGGCAGCCAGTCTAAAAAACACTATCTTGGACTTCTCTGCATGTTTCCCAGGCGAGAAATTGGCAGCATGTTCAGAACCATGTTTCTGTGAATAACTCCTGAACCGTAAGTCCTAGACGCTCGATCTTGGCGGCATTCGTCTCAGCGCCTGGCAATTAGTATAGGAGCACTGTGTTTGACTTCTCTGGATGTTTCCAGGCGAGTTATTGACAAGTAAATCCTAGACGCTCGATCTTGGTTATTTTCGCTTTCGCGGCTGGCAGTAAAAGAACCATGTTTCTGTGAATAACTCCTGAACCGTAAGTCCTAGACGCTCGCTCTTGGCTGCATTCGATTCAGCTCGTGGCAGCCAGTCTAAAAACACTATCTTGGACTTCTCTGCATGTTTCCCAGGCGAGCAATTGGCAGCATGTTCAGAACCATGTTTCTGTGAATAACTCCTGAACCGTAAGTCCTAGACGCTCGCTCTTGGCTGCATTCGATTCAGCTCGTGGCAGCCAGTCTAAAAAACACTATCTTGGACTTCTCTGCATGTTCCTAAGGCAAATGTTTCTAAAGCTAATTCTTGAACCGTAAGTCCTAGACGCTCGATCTTGGCGGCATTCGTCTCAGCGCCAGGCAATTAGTATAGGAGCACTGTGTTTGACTTCTCTGGATGTTTCCCAGGCGAGTTATTGACAAGTAAATCCTAGACGCTCGATCTTGGTTATTTTCGCTTTCGCGGCTGGCAGTAAAAGAACCATGTTTCTGTGAATAACTCCTGAACCGTAAGTCCTAGACGCTCGCTCTTGGCTGCATTCGATTCAGCTCGTGGCAGCCAGTCTAAAAAACACTATCTTGGACTTCTCTGCATGTTTCCCAGGCGAGAAATTGGCAGCATGTTCAGAACCATGTTTCTGTGAATAACTCCTGAACCGTAAGTCCTAGACGCTCGCTCTTGGCTGCATTCGATTCAGCTCGTGGCAGCCAGTCTAAAAAACACTATCTTGGACTTCTCTGCATGTTTCCCAGGCGAGCAATTGGCAGCATGTTCAGAACCATGTTTCTGTGAATAACTCCTGAACCGTAAGTCCTAGACGCTCGCTCTTGGCTGCATTCGATTCAGCTCGTGGCAGCCAGTCTAAAAAACACTATCTTGGACTTCTCTGCATGTTCCTAAGGCAAATGTTTCTAAAGCTAATTCTTGAACCGTAAGTCCTAGACGCTCGATTCTTGGCGGCATTCGTCTCAGCGCCAGGCAATTAGTATAGGAGCACTGTGTTTGACTTCTCTGGATGTTTCCCAGGCGAGTTATTGACAAGTAAATCCTAGACGCTCGATCTTGGTTATTTTCGCTTTCGCGGCTGGCAGTAAAAGAACCATGTTTCTGTGAATAACTCCTGAACCGTAAGTCCTAGACGCTCGCTCTTGGCTGCATTCGATTCAGCTCGTGGCAGCCAGTCTAAAAAACACTATCTTGGACTTCTCTGCATGTTTCCCAGGCGAGCAATTGGCAGCATGTTCAGAACCATGTTTCTGTGAATAACTCCTGAACCGTAAGTCCTAGACGCTCGCTCTTGGCTGCATTCGATTCAGCTCGTGGCAGCCAGTCTAAAAAACACTATCTTGGACTTCTCTGCATGTTCCTAAGGCAAATGTTTCTAAAGCTAATTCTTGAACCGTAAGTCCTAGACGCTCGATCTTGGCGGCATTCGTCTCAGCGCCAGGCAATTAGTATAGGAGCACTGTGTTTGACTTCTCTGGATGTTTCCCAGGCGAGTTATTTGACAAGTAAATCCTAGACGCTCGATCTTGGTTATTTTCGCTTTCGCGGCTGGCAGTAAAATAACCATGTTTCTGTGAATAACTCCTGAACCGTAAGTCCTAGACGCTCGCTCTTGGCTGCATTCGATTCAGCTCGTGGCAGCCAGTCTAAAAAACACTATCTTGGACTTCTCTGCTTGTTTCCCAGGCGAGCAATTGGCAGCATGTTCAGAACCATGTTTCTGTGAATAACTCCTGAACCGTAAGTCCTAGACGCTCGCTCTTGGCTGCATTCGATTCAGCTCGTGGCAGCCAGTCTAAAAACACTATCTTGGACTTCTCTGCATGTTTCCCAGGCGAGCAATTGGCAGCATGTTCAGAACCATGTTTCTGTGAATAACTCCTGAACCGTAAGTCCTAGACGCTCGCTCTTGGCTGCATTCGATTCAGCTCGTGGCAGCCAGTCTAAAAAACACTATCTTGGACTTCTCTGCATGTTTCCCAGGCGAGCAATTGGCAGCATGTTCAGAACCATGTTTCTGTGAATAACTCCTGAACCGTAAGTCCTAGACGCTCGCTCTTGGCTGCATTCGATTCAGCTCGTGGCAGCCAGTCTAAAAAACACTATCTTGGACTTCTCTGCATGTTCCTAAGGCAAATGTTTCTAAAGCTAATTCTTGAACCGTAAGTCCTAGACGCTCGATCTTGGCGGCATTCGTCTCAGCGCCAGCAATTAGTATAGAAGCACTGTTTCCCACTGTTTCTGAGGCTAATTATTGAACCGTAAGTCATAGACGCTCGATCTTGGCGGCATTCGTCTCAGCGCCTGGCAATTAGTATAGAAGCACTGTCTTTGACTTCTCTGGATGTTTCCCATGCGAGCTATTGACAAGTAAATCCTAGACGCTCGATCTTGGTTACTTTCGCTTTCGCGGCTGGCAGCAAAGTTCAGAACCATGTTTCTGTGAATAACTCTTGAACCGTAAGTCACAGACGCT
>NW_027462581.1:0-54496 GCF_050947455.1 Rhinoderma darwinii
AGCCTCAGAAACAGTGGTTCTGAACATGCTGCCAATAGCTCGCCTGGGAAACATCCAGAGAAGTCCAAGATAGTGTTTTTTAGACTGGCTGCCACGAGCTGAAACGAATGCAGCCAAGAGCGAGCGTCTGTGACTTACGGTTCAAGAGTTATTCACAGAAACATGGTTCTGAACTTTGCTGCCAGCCGCGAAAGCGAAAGTAACCAAGATCGAGCGTCTAGGATTTACTTGTGAATAGCTCGCCTGGGAAACTTTGAGATAAGTCAAAGACAGTGCTTCTATACTAATTGCCAGGCGCTGAGACGAATGCCGCCAAGATCAAGCGTCTAAGACTTACGGTTCAAGAATTTAGCCTCAGAAATAGTGGTTCTGAACATGCTGCCAATGGCTCGCCTGGGAAACATCCAGAGAAGTCCAAGATAGTGTTTTTTTTAGACTGGCTGCCACGAACTGAAACGAATGCAGCCAAGAGCGAGCGTCTAAGACTTACGGTTCAAGAATTAGCCTCAGAAACAGTGGTTTTGAACCGGCTATTAATAGCTCGCCTGGGAAACATCCAGAGAAGTCCAAGATAGTGTTTTTTTTAGACTGGCTGCCACGAGCTGAAACGAATGCAGCCAAGAGCGAGCGTCTGTGACTTACGGTTCAAGAGATATTCACAGAAACATGGTTCTGAACTTTGCTGCCAGCCGCGAAAGCGAAATTAACCAAGATCGAGCGTCTAGGATTTACTTGTGAAAAGCTCGCCTGCGAAACTTTGAGATAAGTCAAAGACAGTGCTTCTATACTAATTGCCAGGCGCTGAGCTGAGACGAATGCCGCCAAGATCAAGCGTCTAAGACTTACGGTTCAAGAATTAGCCTCAGAAACAGTGGGAAACAGTGCTTCTATACTAATTGCCAGGCGCTGAGACGAATGCCGCCAAGATCGAGCGTCTATGACTTACGGTTCAAGAATTAGCCTCAGAAACAGTGGTTTTGAACCGGCTACCAATAGCTCGCCTGGGAAACATCCAGAGAAGTCCAAGATAGTGTTTTTTTAGACTGGCTGCCACGAGCTGAAACGAATGCAGCCAAGAGCGAGCGTCTGTGACTTACGGTTCAAGAGTTATTCACAGAAACATGGTTCTGAACTTTGCTGCCAGCCGCGAAAGCGAAAGTAACCAAGATCGAGCGTCTAGGATTTACTTGTCAATAGCTCGCCTGGGAAACATCCAGAGAAGTCAAAGACAGTGCTTCTATACTAATTGCCAGGCGCTGAGACGAATGCCGCCAAGATCGAGCGTCTATGACTTACGGTTCAAGAATTAGCCTCAGAAACAGTGGGAAACAGTGCTTCTATACTAATTGCCAGGCGCTGAGACGAATGCCGCCAAGATCGAGCGTCTATGACTTACGGTTCAAGAATTAGCCTCAGAAACAGTGGTTCTGTACATGCTGCCAATAGCTCGCCTGGGAAACATCCAGAGAAGTCCAAGATAGTGTTTTTTTAGACTGGCTGCCACGAGCTGAAACGAATGCAGCCAAGAGCGAGCGTCTGTGACTTACGGTTCAAGAGTTATTAACAGAAACATGGTTCTGAACTTTGCTGCCAGCCGCGAAAGCGAAAGTAACCAAGATCGAGCGTCTAGGATTTACTTGTGAATAGCTCGCCTGGGAAACTTTGAGATAAGTCAAAGACAGTGCTTCTATACTAATTGCCAGGCGCTGAGACGAATGCCGCCAAGATCAAGCGTCTAAGACTTACGGTTCAAGAATTAGCCTCAGAAACAGTGGGAAACAGTGCTTCTATACTAATTGCCAGGCGCTGAGACGAATGCCGCCAAGATCGAGCGTCTATGACTTACGGTTCAAGAATTAGCCTCAGAAACAGTGGTTCTGAACATGCTGCCAATAGCTCGCCTGGGAAACATCCAGAGAAGTCCAAGATAGTGTTTTTTTTAGACTGGCTGCCACGAGCTGAAACGAATGCAGCCAAGAGCGAGCGTCTGTGACTTACGGTTCAAAAGTTATTCACATAAACATGGTTCTGAACTTTGCTGCCAGCCTGAAAGCGAAAGCAACCAAGATCGAGCGTCTAGGATTTACTTGTGAATAGCTCGCCTGGAAAACATCCAGAGTAGTCAAAGACAGTGCAGCTATACTAATTGCCAGGCGCTGAGACGAATGCCGCCAAGATCAAGCGTCTAAGACTTACGGTTCAAGAATTAGCCTCAGAAACAGTGGGAAACAGTGCTTCTATACTAATTGCCAGGCGCTGAGACGAATGCCGCCAAGATCGAGCGTCTATGACTTACGGTTCAAGAATTAGCCTCAGAAACAGTGGTTCTGAACATGCTGCCAATAGCTCGCCTGGGAAACATCCAGAGAAGTCCAAGATAGTGTTTTTTAGACTGGCTGCCACGAGCTGAAACGAATGCAGCCAAGAGCGAGCGTCTGTGACTTACGGTTCAAGAGTTATTCACAGAAACATGGTTCTGAACTTTGCTGCCAGCCGCGAAAGCGAAAGTAACCAAGATCGAGCGTCTAGGATTTACTTGTGAATAGCTCGCCTGGGAAACTTTGAGATAAGTCAAAGACAGTGCTTCTATACTAATTGCCAGGCGCTGAGACGAATGCCGCCAAGATCAAGCGTCTAAGACTTACGGTTCAAGAATTAGCCTCAGAAACAGTGGGAAACAGTGCTTCTATACTAATTGCCAGGCGCTGAGACGAATGCCGCCAAGATCGAGCGTCTATGACTTACGGTTCAAGAATTAGCCTCAGAAACAGTGGTTCTGAACATGCTGCCAATAGCTCGCCTGGGAAACATCCAGAGAAGTCCAAGATAGTGTTTTTTAGACTGGCTGCCACGAGCTGAAACGAATGCAGCCAAGAGCGAGCGTCTGTGACTTACGGTTCAAGAGTTATTCACAGAAACATGGTTCTGAACTTTGCTGCCAGCCGCGAAAGCGAAAGTAACCAAGATCGAGCGTCTAGGATTTACTTGTGAATAGCTCGCCTGGGAAACTTTGAGATAAGTCAAAGACAGTGCTTCTATACTAATTGCCAGGCGCTGAGACGAATGCCGCCAAGATCAAGCGTCTAAGACTTACGGTTCAAGAATTAGCCTCAGAAACAGTGGGAAACAGTGCTTCTATACTAATTGCCAGGCGCTGAGACGAATGCCGCCAAGATCGAGCGTCTATGACTTACGGTTCAAGAATTAGCCTCAGAAACAGTGGTTCTGAACATGCTGCCAATAGCTCGCCTGGGAAACATCCAGAGAAGTCCAAGATAGTGTTTTTTTAGACTGGCTGCCACGAGCTGAAACGAATGCAGCCAAGAACGAGCGTCTGTGACTTACGGTTCAAGAGTTATTCACAGAAACATGGTTCTGAACTTTGCTGCCAGCCGCGAAAGCGAAAGTAACCAAGATCGAGCGTCTAGGATTTACTTGTGAATAGCTCGCCTGGAAAACATCCAGAGAAGTCAAAGACAGTGCAGCTATACTAATTGCCAGGCGCTGAGACGAATGCCGCCAAGATCAAGCGTCTAAGACTTACGGTTCAAGAATTAGCCTCAGAAACAGTGGGAAACAGTGCTTCTATACTAATTGCCAGGCGCTGAGACGAATGCCGCCAAGATCGAGCGTCTATGACTTACGGTTCAAGAATTAGCCTCAGAAACAGTGGTTCTGAACATGCTGCCAATAGCTCGCCTGGGAAACATCCAGAGAAGTCCAAGATAGTGTTTTTTAGACTGGCTGCCACGAGCTGAAACGAATGCAGCCAAGAGCGAGCGTCTGTGACTTACGGTTCAAGAGTTATTCACAGAAACATGGTTCTGAACTTTGCTGCCAGCCGCGAAAGCGAAAGTAACCAAGATCGAGCGTCTAGGATTTACTTGTGAATAGCTCGCCTGGGAAACTTTGAGATAAGTCAAAGACAGTGCTTCTATACTAATTGCCAGGCGCTGAGACGAATGCCGCCAAGATCGAGCGTCTATGACTTACGGTTCAAGAATTAGCCTCAGAAACAGTGGTTCTGAACATGCTGCCAATAGCTCACCTGGGAAACATCCAGAGAAGTCCAAGATAGTGTTTTTTAGACTGGCTGCCACGAGCTGAAACGAATGCAGCCAAGAGCGAGCGTCTGTCATTTACGGTTCAAGAGTTATTCACAGAAACATGGTTCTGAACTTTGCTGCCAGCCGCGAAAGCGAAAATAACCAAGATCGAGCGTCTAGGATTTACTTGTCAATAGCTCGCCTGGGAAACATCCAGAGAAGTCAAAGACAGTGCTTCTACACTAATTGCCAGGCGCTGAGACGAATGCCGCCAAGATCGAGCGTCTATGACTTACGGTTCAAGAATTAGCCTCAGAAACAGTGGGAAACAATGCTTCTATACTAATTGCCAGGCGCTGAGACGAATGCCGCCAAGATCGAGCGTCTGTGACTTACGGTTCAAGAGTTATTCACAGAAACATGGTTCTGAACTTTGCTGCCAGCCGCGAAAGCGAAAGTAACCAAGATCGAGCGTCTAGGATTTACTTGTGAATAGCTCGCCTGGGAAACATCCAGAGAAGTCAAAGACAGTGCTTCTATACTAATTGCCAGGCGCTGAGACGAATGCCGCCAAGATCGAGCGTCTATGACTTACGGTTCAAGAATTAGCCTCAGAAACAGTGGTTCTGTACATGCTGCCAATAGCTCGCCTGGGAAACATCCAGAGAAGTCCAAGATAGTGTTTTTTTAGACTGGCTGCCACGAGCTGAAACGAATGCAGCCAAGAGCGAGCGTCTGTGACTTACGGTTCAAGAGTTATTAACAGAAACATGGTTCTGAACTTTGCTGCCAGCCGCGAAAGCGAAAGTAACCAAGATCGAGCGTCTAGGATTTACTTGTGAATAGCTCGCCTGGGAAACTTTGAGATAAGTCAAAGACAGTGCTTCTATACTAATTGCCAGGCGCTGAGACGAATGCCGCCAAGATCAAGCGTCTAAGACTTACGGTTCAAGAATTAGCCTCAGAAACAGTGGGAAACAGTGCTTCTATACTAATTGCCAGGCGCTGAGACGAATGCCGCCAAGATCGAGCGTCTATGACTTACGGTTCAAGAATTAGCCTCAGAAACAGTGGTTCTGAACATGCTGCCAATAGCTCGCCTGGGAAACATCCAGAGAAGTCCAAGATAGTGTTTTTTTTAGACTGGCTGCCACGAGCTGAAACGAATGCAGCCAAGAGCGAGCGTCTGTGACTTACGGTTCAAAAGTTATTCACATAAACATGGTTCTGAACTTTGCTGCCAGCCTGAAAGCGAAAGCAACCAAGATCGAGCGTCTAGGATTTACTTGTGAATAGCTCGCCTGGAAAACATCCAGAGTAGTCAAAGACAGTGCAGCTATACTAATTGCCAGGCGCTGAGACGAATGCCGCCAAGATCAAGCGTCTAAGACTTACGGTTCAAGAATTAGCCTCAGAAACAGTGGGAAACAGTGCTTCTATACTAATTGCCAGGCGCTGAGACGAATGCCGCCAAGATCGAGCGTCTATGACTTACGGTTCAAGAATTAGCCTCAGAAACAGTGGTTCTGAACATGCTGCCAATAGCTCGCCTGGGAAACATCCAGAGAAGTCCAAGATAGTGTTTTTTAGACTGGCTGCCACGAGCTGAAACGAATGCAGCCAAGAGCGAGCGTCTGTGACTTACGGTTCAAGAGTTATTCACAGAAACATGGTTCTGAACTTTGCTGCCAGCCGCGAAAGCGAAAGTAACCAAGATCGAGCGTCTAGGATTTACTTGTGAATAGCTCGCCTGGGAAACTTTGAGATAAGTCAAAGACAGTGCTTCTATACTAATTGCCAGGCGCTGAGACGAATGCCGCCAAGATCAAGCGTCTAAGACTTACGGTTCAAGAATTAGCCTCAGAAACAGTGGGAAACAGTGCTTCTATACTAATTGCCAGGCGCTGAGACGAATGCCGCCAAGATCGAGCGTCTATGACTTACGGTTCAAGAATTAGCCTCAGAAACAGTGGTTCTGAACATGCTGCCAATAGCTCGCCTGGGAAACATCCAGAGAAGTCCAAGATAGTGTTTTTTAGACTGGCTGCCACGAGCTGAAACGAATGCAGCCAAGAGCGAGCGTCTGTGACTTACGGTTCAAGAGTTATTCACAGAAACATGGTTCTGAACTTTGCTGCCAGCCGCGAAAGCGAAAGTAACCAAGATCGAGCGTCTAGGATTTACTTGTGAATAGCTCGCCTGGGAAACTTTGAGATAAGTCAAAGACAGTGCTTCTATACTAATTGCCAGGCGCTGAGACGAATGCCGCCAAGATCAAGCGTCTAAGACTTACGGTTCAAGAATTAGCCTCAGAAACAGTGGGAAACAGTGCTTCTATACTAATTGCCAGGCGCTGAGACGAATGCCGCCAAGATCGAGCGTCTATGACTTACGGTTCAAGAATTAGCCTCAGAAACAGTGGTTCTGAACATGCTGCCAATAGCTCGCCTGGGAAACATCCAGAGAAGTCCAAGATAGTGTTTTTTTAGACTGGCTGCCACGAGCTGAAACGAATGCAGCCAAGAACGAGCGTCTGTGACTTACGGTTCAAGAGTTATTCACAGAAACATGGTTCTGAACTTTGCTGCCAGCCGCGAAAGCGAAAGTAACCAAGATCGAGCGTCTAGGATTTACTTGTGAATAGCTCGCCTGGAAAACATCCAGAGAAGTCAAAGACAGTGCAGCTATACTAATTGCCAGGCGCTGAGACGAATGCCGCCAAGATCAAGCGTCTAAGACTTACGGTTCAAGAATTAGCCTCAGAAACAGTGGGAAACAGTGCTTCTATACTAATTGCCAGGCGCTGAGACGAATGCCGCCAAGATCGAGCGTCTATGACTTACGGTTCAAGAATTAGCCTCAGAAACAGTGGTTCTGAACATGCTGCCAATAGCTCGCCTGGGAAACATCCAGAGAAGTCCAAGATAGTGTTTTTTAGACTGGCTGCCACGAGCTGAAACGAATGCAGCCAAGAGCGAGCGTCTGTGACTTACGGTTCAAGAGTTATTCACAGAAACATGGTTCTGAACTTTGCTGCCAGCCGCGAAAGCGAAAGTAACCAAGATCGAGCGTCTAGGATTTACTTGTGAATAGCTCGCCTGGGAAACTTTGAGATAAGTCAAAGACAGTGCTTCTATACTAATTGCCAGGCGCTGAGACGAATGCCGCCAAGATCGAGCGTCTATGACTTACGGTTCAAGAATTAGCCTCAGAAACAGTGGTTCTGAACATGCTGCCAATAGCTCACCTGGGAAACATCCAGAGAAGTCCAAGATAGTGTTTTTTAGACTGGCTGCCACGAGCTGAAACGAATGCAGCCAAGAGCGAGCGTCTGTCATTTACGGTTCAAGAGTTATTCACAGAAACATGGTTCTGAACTTTGCTGCCAGCCGCGAAAGCGAAAATAACCAAGATCGAGCGTCTAGGATTTACTTGTCAATAGCTCGCCTGGGAAACATCCAGAGAAGTCAAAGACAGTGCTTCTACACTAATTGCCAGGCGCTGAGACGAATGCCGCCAAGATCGAGCGTCTATGACTTACGGTTCAAGAATTAGCCTCAGAAACAGTGGGAAACAATGCTTCTATACTAATTGCCAGGCGCTGAGACGAATGCCGCCAAGATCGAGCGTCTGTGACTTACGGTTCAAGAGTTATTCACAGAAACATGGTTCTGAACTTTGCTGCCAGCCGCGAAAGCGAAAGTAACCAAGATCGAGCGTCTAGGATTTACTTGTGAATAGCTCGCCTGGGAAACATCCAGAGAAGTCAAAGACAGTGCTTCTATACTAATTGCCAGGCGCTGAGACGAATGCCGCCATGATCAAGCGTCTAAGACTTACGGTTCAAGAATTAGCCTCAGAAACAGTGGGAAACAGTGATTCTATACTAATTGCCAGGCGCTGAGACGAATGCCGCCAAGATCGAGCGTCTATGACTTACGGTTCAAGAATTAGCCTCAGAAACAGTGGTTCTGAACATGCTGCCAATAGCTCGCCTGGGAAACATCCAGAGAAGTCCAAGATAGTGTTTTTTAGACTGGCTGCCACGAGCTGAAACGAATGCAGCCAAGAGCGAGCGTCTGTGACTTACGGTTCAAGAGTTATTCACAGAAACATGGTTCTGAACTTTGCTGCCAGCCGCGAAAGCGAAAGTAACCAAGATCGAGCGTCTAGGATTTACTTGTGAATAGCTCGCCTGGGAAACTTTGAGATAAGTCAAAGACAGTGCTTCTATACTAATTGCCAGGCGCTGAGACGAATGCCGCCAAGATCAAGCGTCTAAGACTTACGGTTCAAGAATTAGCCTCAGAAACAGTGGGAAACAGTGCTTCTATACTAATTGCCAGGCGCTGAGACGAATGCCGCCAAGATCGAGCGTCTATGACTTACGGTTCAAGAATTAGCCTCAGAAACAGTGGTTCTGAACATGCTGCCAATAGCTCGCCTGGGAAACATCCAGAGAAGTCCAAGATAGTGTTTTTTAGACTGGCTGCCACGAGCTGAAACGAATGCAGCCAAGAGCGAGCGTCTGTGACTTACGGTTCAAGAGTTATTCACAGAAACATGGTTCTGAACTTTGCTGCCAGCCGCGAAAGCGAAAGTAACCAAGATCGAGCGTCTAGGATTTACTTGTCAATAGCTCGCCTGGGAAACTTTGAGATAAGTCAAAGACAGTGCTTCTATACTAATTGCCAGGCGCTGAGACGAATGCCGCCAAGATCAAGCGTCTAAGACTTACGGTTCAAGAATTAGCCTCAGAAACAGTGGGAAACAGTGCTTCTATACTAATTGCCAGGCGCTGAGACGAATGCCGCCAAGATCGAGCGTCTATGACTTACGGTTCAAGAATTAGCCTCAGAAACAGTGGTTCTGAACATGCTGCCAATAGCTCGCCTGGGAAACATCCAGAGAAGTCCAAGATAGTGTTTTTTTAGACTGGCTGCCACGAGCTGAAACGAATGCAGCCAAGAACGAGCGTCTGTGACTTACGGTTCAAGAGTTATTCACAGAAACATGGTTCTGAACTTTGCTGCCAGCCGCGAAAGCGAAAGTAACCAAGATCGAGCGTCTAGGATTTACTTGTGAATAGCTCGCCTGGAAAACATCCAGAGAAGTCAAAGACAGTGCAGCTATACTAATTGCCAGGCGCTGAGACGAATGCCGCCAAGATCGAGCGTCTATGACTTACGGTTCAAGAATTAGCCTCAGAAACAGTGGTTCTGAACATGCTGCCAATAGCTCACCTGGGAAACATCCAGAGAAGTCCAAGATAGTGTTTTTTAGACTGGCTGCCACGAGCTGAAACGAATGCAGCCAAGAGCGAGCGTCTGTCATTTACGGTTCAAGAGTTATTCACAGAAACATGGTTCTGAACTTTGCTGCCAGCCGCGAAAGCGAAAATAACCAAGATCGAGCGTCTAGGATTTACTTGTCAATAGCTCGCCTGGGAAACATCCAGAGAAGTCAAAGACAGTGCTTCTATACTAATTGCCAGGCGCTGAGACGAATGCCGCCAAGATCGAGCGTCTATGACTTACGGTTCAAGAATTAGCCTCAGAAACAGTGGGAAACAATGCTTCTATACTAATTGCCAGGCGCTGAGACGAATGCCGCCAAGATCGAGCGTCTGTGACTTACGGTTCAAGAGTTATTCACAGAAACATGGTTCTGAACTTTGCTGCCAGCCGCGAAAGCGAAAGTAACCAAGATCGAGCGTCTAGGATTTACTTGTGAATAGCTCGCCTGGGAAACATCCAGAGAAGTCAAAGACAGTGCTTCCATACTAATTGCCAGGCGCTGAGACGAATGCCGCCATGATCAAGCGTCTAAGACTTACGGTTCAAGAATTAGCCTCAGAAACAGTGGGAAACAGTGATTCTATACTAATTGCCAGGCGCTGAGACGAATGCCGCCAAGATCGAGCGTCTATGACTTACGGTTCAAGAATTAGCCTCAGAAACAGTGGTTCTGAACATGCTGCCAATAGCTCGCCTGGGAAACATCCAGAGAAGTCCAAGATAGTGTTTTTTAGACTGGCTGCCACGAGCTGAAACGAATGCAGCCAAGAGCGAGCGTCTGTCACTTACGGTTCAAGAGTTATTCACAGAAACATGGTTCTGAACTTTGCTGCCAGCCGCGAAAGCGAAAATAACCAAGATCGAGCGTCTAGGATTTACTTGTCAATAGCTCGCCTGGGAAACTTTGAGATAAGTCAAAGACAGTGCTTCTATACTAATTGCCAGGCGCTGAGACGAATGCCGCCAAGATCGAGCGTCTATGACTTACGGTTCAAGAATTAGCCTCAGAAACAGTTGGAAACAATGCTTCTATACTAATTGCCAGGCGCTGAGACGAATGCCGCCAAGATCGAGCGTCTATGACTTACGGTTCAAGAATTAGCCTCAGAAACAGTGGTTCTGAACATGCTGCCAATAGCTCGCCTGGGAAACATCCAGAGAAGTCCAAGATAGTGTTTTTTTAGACTGGCTGCCACGAGCTGAAACGAATGCAGCCAAGAACGAGCGTCTGTGACTTACGGTTCAAGAGTTACTCACAGAAACATGGTTCTGAACTTTGCTGCCAGCCGCGAAAGCGAAAGTAACCAAGATCGAGCGTCTAGGATTTACTTGTGAATAGCTCGCCTGGGAAACTTTGAGATAAGTCAAAGACAGTGCTTCTATACTAATTGCCAGGCGCTGAGACGAATGCCAACAAGATCAAGCGTCTAAGACTTACGGTTCAAGAATTAGCCTCAGAAACAGTGGGAAACAGTGCTTCTATACTAATTGCCAGGCGCTGAGACGAATGCCGCCAAGATCGAGCGTCTATGACTTACGGTTCAAGAATTAGCCTCAGAAACAGTGGTTTTGAACCGGCTACCAATAGCTCGCCTGGGAAACATCCAGAGAAGTCCAAGATAGTGTTTTTTTAGACTGGCTGCCACGAGCTGAAACGAATGCAGCCAAGAGCGAGCGTCTGTGACTTACGGTTCAAGAGTTATTCACAGAAACATGGTTCTGAACTTTGCTGCCAGCCGCGAAAGCGAAAGTAACCAAGATCGAGCGTCTAGGATTTACTTGTGAATAGCTCGCCTGGGAAACTTTGAGATAAGTCAAAGACAGTGCTTCTATACTAATTGCCAGGCGCTGAGACGAATGCCGCCAAGATCAAGCGTCTAAGACTTACGGTTCAAGAATTAGCCTCAGAAACAGTGGGAAACAGTGCTTCTATACTAATTGCCAGGCGCTGAGACGAATGCCGCCACGATCGAGCGTCTATGACTTACGGTTCAAGAATTAGCCTCAGAAACAGTGGTTCTGAACATGCTGCCAATAGCTCGCCTGGGAAACATCCAGAGAAGTCCAAGATAGTGTTTTTTAGACTGGCTGCCACGAGCTGAAACGAATGCAGCCAAGAGCGAGCGTCTGTGACTTACGGTTCAAGAGTTATTCACAGAAACATGGTTCTGAACTTTGCTGCCAGCCGCGAAAGCGAAAGTAACCAAGATCGAGCGTCTAGGATTTACTTGTGAATAGCTCGCCTGGGAAACTTTGAGATAAGTCAAAGACAGTGCTTCTATACTAATTGCCAGGCGCTGAGACGAATGCCGCCAAGATCGAGCGTCTATGACTTACGGTTCAAGAATTAGCCTCAGAAACAGTGGTTCTGAACATGCTGCCAATAGCTCACCTGGGAAACATCCAGAGAAGTCCAAGATAGTGTTTTTTAGACTGGCTGCCACGAGCTGAAACGAATGCAGCCAAGAGCGAGCGTCTGTCATTTACGGTTCAAGAGTTATTCACAGAAACATGGTTCTGAACTTTGCTGCCAGCCGCGAAAGCGAAAATAACCAAGATCGAGCGTCTAGGATTTACTTGTCAATAGCTCGCCTGGGAAACATCCAGAGAAGTCAAAGACAGTGCTTCTATACTAATTGCCAGGCGCTGAGACGAATGCCGCCAAGATCGAGCGTCTATGACTTACGGTTCAAGAATTAGCCTCAGAAACAGTGGGAAACAATGCTTCTATACTAATTGCCAGGCGCTGAGACGAATGCCGCCAAGATCGAGCGTCTGTGACTTACGGTTCAAGAGTTATTCACAGAAACATGGTTCTGAACTTTGCTGCCAGCCGCGAAAGCGAAAGTAACCAAGATCGAGCGTCTAGGATTTACTTGTGAATAGCTCGCCTGGGAAACATCCAGAGAAGTCAAAGACAGTGCTTCTATACTAATTGCCAGGCGCTGAGACGAATGCCGCCATGATCAAGCGTCTAAGACTTACGGTTCAAGAATTAGCCTCAGAAACAGTGGGAAACAGTGATTCTATACTAATTGCCAGGCGCTGAGACGAATGCCGCCAAGATCGAGCGTCTATGACTTACGGTTCAAGAATTAGCCTCAGAAACAGTGGTTCTGAACATGCTGCCAATAGCTCGCCTGGGAAACATCCAGAGAAGTCCAAGATAGTGTTTTTTAGACTGGCTGCCACGAGCTGAAACGAATGCAGCCAAGAGCGAGCGTCTGTCACTTACGGTTCAAGAGTTATTCACAGAAACATGGTTCTGAACTTTGCTGCCAGCCGCGAAAGCGAAAATAACCAAGATCGAGCGTCTAGGATTTACTTGTCAATAGCTCGCCTGGGAAACTTTGAGATAAGTCAAAGACAGTGCTTCTATACTAATTGCCAGGCGCTGAGACGAATGCCGCCAAGATCGAGCGTCTATGACTTACGGTTCAAGAATTAGCCTCAGAAACAGTTGGAAACAATGCTTCTATACTAATTGCCAGGCGCTGAGACGAATGCCGCCAAGATCGAGCGTCTATGACTTACGGTTCAAGAATTAGCCTCAGAAACAGTGGTTCTGAACATGCTGCCAATAGCTCGCCTGGGAAACATCCAGAGAAGTCCAAGATAGTGTTTTTTTAGACTGGCTGCCACGAGCTGAAACGAATGCAGCCAAGAACGAGCGTCTGTGACTTACGGTTCAAGAGTTACTCACAGAAACATGGTTCTGAACTTTGCTGCCAGCCGCGAAAGCGAAAGTAACCAAGATCGAGCGTCTAGGATTTACTTGTGAATAGCTCGCCTGGGAAACTTTGAGATAAGTCAAAGACAGTGCTTCTATACTAATTGCCAGGCGCTGAGACGAATGCCAACAAGATCAAGCGTCTAAGACTTACGGTTCAAGAATTAGCCTCAGAAACAGTGGGAAACAGTGCTTCTATACTAATTGCCAGGCGCTGAGACGAATGCCGCCAAGATCGAGCGTCTATGACTTACGGTTCAAGAATTAGCCTCAGAAACAGTGGTTTTGAACCGGCTACCAATAGCTCGCCTGGGAAACATCCAGAGAAGTCCAAGATAGTGTTTTTTTAGACTGGCTGCCACGAGCTGAAACGAATGCAGCCAAGAGCGAGCGTCTGTGACTTACGGTTCAAGAGTTATTCACAGAAACATGGTTCTGAACTTTGCTGCCAGCCGCGAAAGCGAAAGTAACCAAGATCGAGCGTCTAGGATTTACTTGTGAGTAGCTCGCCTGGGAAACTTTGAGATAAGTCAAAGACAGTGCTTCTATACTAATTGCCAGGCGCTGAGACGAATGCCGCCAAGATCAAGCGTCTAAGACTTACGGTTCAAGAATTAGCCTCAGAAACAGTGGTTCTGAACATGCTGCCAATAGCTCGCCTGGGAAACATCCAGAGAAGTCCAAGATAGTGTTTTTTTAGACTGGCTGCCACGAGCTGAAACGAATGCAGCCAAGAGCGAGCGTCTGTGACTTACGGTTCAAGAGTTATTCACAGAAACATGGTTCTGAACTGTGCTGCCAGCCGCGAAAGCGAAAGTAACCAAGATCGAGCGTCTAGGATTTACTTGTGAATAGCTCGCCTGGGAAACTTTGAGATAAGTCAAAGACAGTGCTTCTATACTAATTGCCAGGCGCTGAGACGAATGCCGCCAAGATCAAGCGTCTAAGACTTACGGTTCAAGAATTAGCCTCAGAAACAGTGGGAAACAGTGCTTCTATACTAATTGCCAGGCGCTGAGACGAATGCCGCCAAGATCGAGCGTCTATGACTTACGGTTCAAGAATTAGCCTCAGAAACAGTGGTTTTGAACCGGCTACCAATAGCTCGACTGGGAAACATCCAGAGAAGTCCAAGATAGTGTTTTTTTAGACTGGCTGCCACGAGCTGAAACGAATGCAGCCAAGAGCGAGCGTCTGTGACTTACGGTTCAAGAGTTATTCACAGAAACATGGTTCTGAACTTTGCTGCCAGCCGCGAAAGCGAAAGTAACCAAGATCGAGCGTCTAGGATTTACTTGTCAATAGCTCGCCTGGGAAACATCCAGAGAAGTCAAAGACAGTGCTTCTATACTAATTGCCAGGCGCTGAGACGAATGCCGCCAAGATCGAGCGTCTATGACTTACGGTTCAAGAATTAGCCTCAGAAACAGTGGGAAACAGTGCTTTTATACTAATTGCCAGGCGCTGAGACGAATGCCGCCAAGATCAAGCGTCTAAGACTTACGGTTCAAGAATTAGCCTCAGAAACAGTGGTTCTGTACATGCTGCCAATAGCTCGCCTGGGAAACATCCAGAGAAGTCCAAGATAGTGTTTTTTTAGACTGGCTGCCACGAGCTGAAACGAATGCAGCCAAGAGCGAGCGTCTGTGACTTACGGTTCAAGAGTTATTAACAGAAACATGGTTCTGAACTTTGCTGCCAGCCGCGAAAGCGAAAGTAACCAAGATCGAGCGTCTAGGATTTACTTGTGAATAGCTCGCCTGGGAAACTTTGAGATAAGTCAAAGACAGTGCTCCTATACTAATTGCCAGGCGCTGAGACGAATGCCGCCAAGATCAAGCGTCTAAGACTTACGGTTCAAGAATTAGCCTCAGAAACAGTGGGAAACAGTGCTTCTATACTAATTGCCAGGCGCTGAGACGAATGCCGCCAAGATCGAGCGTCTATGACTTACGGTTCAAGAATTAGCCTCAGAAACAGTGGTTCTGAACATGCTGCCAATAGCTCGCCTGGGAAACATCCAGAGAAGTCCAAGATAGTGTTTTTTTTAGACTGGCTGCCACGAGCTGAAACGAATGCAGCCAAGAGCGAGCGTCTGTGACTTACGGTTCAAAAGTTATTCACATAAACATGGTTCTGAACTTTGCTGCCAGCCTGAAAGCGAAAGCAACCAAGATCGAGCGTCTAGGATTTACTTGTGAATAGCTCGCCTGGAAAACATCCAGAGTAGTCAAAGACAGTGCAGCTATACTAATTGCCAGGCGCTGAGACGAATGCCGCCAAGATCAAGCGTCTAAGACTTACGGTTCAAGAATTAGCCTCAGAAACAGTGGGAAACAGTGCTTCTATACTAATTGCCAGGCGCTGAGACGAATGCCGCCAAGATCGAGCGTCTATGACTTACGGTTCAAGAATTAGCCTCAGAAACAGTGGTTCTGAACATGCTGCCAATAGCTCGCCTGGGAAACATCCAGAGAAGTCCAAGATAGTGTTTTTTAGACTGGCTGCCACGAGCTGAAACGAATGCAGCCAAGAGCGAGCGTCTGTGACTTACGGTTCAAGAGTTATTCACAGAAACATGGTTCTGAACTTTGCTGCCAGCCGCGAAAGCGAAAGTAACCAAGATCGAGCGTCTAGGATTTACTTGTGAATAGCTCGCCTGGGAAACTTTGAGATAAGTCAAAGACAGTGCTTCTATACTAATTGCCAGGCGCTGAGACGAATGCCGCCAAGATCAAGCGTCTAAGACTTACGGTTCAAGAATTAGCCTCAGAAACAGTGGGAAACAGTGCTTCTATACTAATTGCCAGGCGCTGAGACGAATGCCGCCAAGATCGAGCGTCTATGACTTACGGTTCAAGAATTAGCCTCAGAAACAGTGGTTCTGAACATGCTGCCAATAGCTCGCCTGGGAAACATCCAGAGAAGTCCAAGATAGTGTTTTTTAGACTGGCTGCCACGAGCTGAAACGAATGCAGCCAAGAGCGAGCGTCTGTGACTTACGGTTCAAGAGTTATTCACAGAAACATGGTTCTGAACTTTGCTGCCAGCCGCGAAAGCGAAAGTAACCAAGATCGAGCGTCTAGGATTTACTTGTGAATAGCTCGCCTGGGAAACTTTGAGATAAGTCAAAGACAGTGCTTCTATACTAATTGCCAGGCGCTGAGACGAATGCCGCCAAGATCAAGCGTCTAAGACTTACGGTTCAAGAATTAGCCTCAGAAACAGTGGGAAACAGTGCTTCTATACTAATTGCCAGGCGCTGAGACGAATGCCGCCAAGATCGAGCGTCTATGACTTACGGTTCAAGAATTAGCCTCAGAAACAGTGGTTCTGAACATGCTGCCAATAGCTCGCCTGGGAAACATCCAGAGAAGTCCAAGATAGTGTTTTTTTAGACTGGCTGCCACGAGCTGAAACGAATGCAGCCAAGAACGAGCGTCTGTGACTTACGGTTCAAGAGTTATTCACAGAAACATGGTTCTGAACTTTGCTGCCAGCCGCGAAAGCGAAAGTAACCAAGATCGAGCGTCTAGGATTTACTTGTGAATAGCTCGCCTGGGAAACTTTGAGATAAGTCAAAGACAAATTGCTTATATACTAATTGCCAGGCGCTGAGACGAATGCCGCCAAGATCAAGCGTCTAAGACTTACGGTTCAAGAATTAGCCTCAGAAACAGTGGGAAACAGTGCTTCTATACTAATTGCCAGGCGCTGAGACGAATGCCGCCAAGATCGAGCGTCTATGACTTACTGTTCAAGAATTAGCCTCAGAAACAGTGGTTCTGAACATGCTGCCAATAGCTCGCCTGGGAAACATCCAGAGAAGTCCAAGATAGTGTTTTTTTTAGACTGGCTGCCACGAGCTGAAACGAATGCAGCCAAGAGCGAGCGTCTGTGACTTACGGTTCAAAAGTTATTCACATAAACATGGTTCTGAACTTTGCTGCCAGCCGCGAAAGCGAAAGCAACCAAGATCGAGCGTCTAGGATTTACTTGTGAATAGCTCGCCTGGAAAACATCCAGAGAAGTCAAAGACAGTGCAGCTATACTAATTGCCAGGCGCTGAGACGAATGCCGCCAAGATCAAGCGTCTAAGACTTACGGTTCAAGAATTAGCCTCAGAAACAGTGGGAAACAGTGCTTCTATACTAATTGCCAGGCGCTGAGACGAATGCCGCCAAGATCGAGCGTCTATGACTTACGGTTCAAGAATTAGCCTCAGAAACAGTGGTTCTGAACATGCTGCCAATAGCTCGCCTGGGAAACATCCAGAGAAGTCCAAGATAGTGTTTTTTAGACTGGCTGCCACGAGCTGAAACGAATGCAGCCAAGAGCGAGCGTCTGTGACTTACGGTTCAAGAGTTATTCACAGAAACATGGTTCTGAACTTTGCTGCCAGCCGCGAAAGCGAAAGTAACCAAGATCGAGCGTCTAGGATTTACTTGTGAATAGCTCGCCTGGGAAACTTTGAGATAAGTCAAAGACAGTGCTTCTATACTAATTGCCAGGCGCTGAGACGAATGCCGCCAAGATCAAGCGTCTAAGACTTACGGTTCAAGAATTAGCCTCAGAAACAGTGGGAAACAGTGCTTCTATACTAATTGCCAGGCGCTGAGACGAATGCCGCCAAGATCGAGCGTCTATGACTTACGGTTCAAGAATTAGCCTCAGAAACAGTGGTTTTGAACCGGCTACCAATAGCTCGCCTGGGAAACATCCAGAGAAGTCCAAGATAGTGTTTTTTTTAGACTGGCTGCCACGAGCTGAAACGAATGCAGCCAAGAGCGAGCGTCTGTGACTTACGGTTCAAGAGTTATTCACAGAAACATGGTTCTGAACTTTGCTGCCAGCCGCGAAAGCGAAAGTAACCAAGATCGAGCGTCTAGGATTTACTTGTGAGTAGCTCGCCTGGGAAACTTTGAGATAAGTCAAAGACAGTGCTTCTATACTAATTGCCAGGCGCTGAGACGAATGCCGCCAAGATCAAGCGTCTAAGACTTACGGTTCAAGAATTAGCCTCAGAAATAGTGGTTCTGAACATGCTGCCAATAGCTCGCCTGGGAAACATCCAGAGAAGTCCAAGATAGTGTTTTTTTTAGACTGGCTGCCACGAACTGAAACGAATGCAGCCAAGAGCGAGCGTCTGTGACTTACGGTTCAAGAGTTATTTACAGAAACATGGTTCTGAACTTTGCTGCCAGCCGCGAAAGCGAAAGTAACCAAGATCGAGCGTCTAGGATTTACTTGTGAATAGCTCGCCTGGGAAGCTTTGAGATAAGTCAAAGACAGTGCTTCTATACTAATTGCCAGGCGCTGAGACGAATGCCGCCAAGATCAAGCGTCTAAGACTTACGGTTCAAGAATTAGCCTCAGAAACAGTGGGAAACAGTGCTTCTATACTAATTGCCAGGCGCTGAGACGAATGCCGCCAAGATCGAGCGTCTAAGACTTACGGTTCAAGAATTAGCCTCAGAAACAGTGGTTTTGAACCGGCTATTAATAGCTCGCCTGGGAAACATCCAGAGAAGTCCAAGATAGTGTTTTTTTTAGACTGGCTGCCACGAGCTGAAACGAATGCAGCCAAGAGCGAGCGTCTGTGACTTACGGTTCAAGAGATATTCACAGAAACATGGTTCTGAACTTTGCTGCCAGCCGCGAAAGCGAAAGTAACCAAGATCGAGCGTCTAGGATTTACTTGTGAAAGGCTCGCCTGGGAAACTTTGAGATAAGTCAAAGACAGTGCTTCTATACTAATTGCCAGGCGCTGAGACGAATGCCGCCAAGATCAAGCGTCTAAGACTTACGGTTCAAGAATTAGCCTCAGAAACAGTGGGAAACAGTGCTTCTATACTAATTGCCAGGCGCTGAGACGAATGCCGCCAAGATCGAGCGTCTATGACTTACGGTTCAATAATTAGCCTCAGAAACAGTGGTTCTGAACATGCTGCCAATAGCTCGCCTGGGAAACATCCAGAGAAGTCCAAGATAGTATTTTTTAGACTGGCTGCCACGAGCTGAAACGAATGCAGCCAAGAGCGAGCGTCTGTGACTTACGGTTCAAGAGTTATTCACAGAAACATGGTTCTGAACTTTGCTGCCAGCCGCGAAAGCGAAAGTAACCAAGATCGAGCGTCTAGGATTTACTTGTGAGTAGCTCGCCTGGGAAACTTTGAGATAAGTCAAAGACAGTGCTTCTATACTAATTGCCAGGCGCTGAGACGAATGCCGCCAAGATCAAGCGTCTAAGACTTACGGTTCAAGAATTAGCCTCAGAAACAGTGGTTCTGAACATGCTGCCAATAGCTCGCCTGGGAAACATCCAGAGAAGTCCAAGATAGTGTTTTTTTAGACTGGCTGCCACGAGCTGAAACGAATGCAGCCAAGAGCGAGCGTCTGTGACTTACGGTTCAAGAGTTATTCACAGAAACATGGTTCTGAACTGTGCTGCCAGCCGCGAAAGCGAAAGTAACCAAGATCGAGCGTCTAGGATTTACTTGTGAATAGCTCGCCTGGGAAACTTTGAGATAAGTCAAAGACAGTGCTTCTATACTAATTGCCAGGCGCTGAGACGAATGCCGCCAAGATCAAGCGTCTAAGACTTACGGTTCAAGAATTAGCCTCAGAAACAGTGGGAAACAGTGCTTCTATACTAATTGCCAGGCGCTGAGACGAATGCCGCCAAGATCGAGCGTCTATGACTTACGGTTCAAGAATTAGCCTCAGAAACAGTGGTTTTGAACCGGCTACCAATAGCTCGACTGGGAAACATCCAGAGAAGTCCAAGATAGTGTTTTTTTAGACTGGCTGCCACGAGCTGAAACGAATGCAGCCAAGAGCGAGCGTCTGTGACTTACGGTTCAAGAGTTATTCACAGAAACATGGTTCTGAACTTTGCTGCCAGCCGCGAAAGCGAAAGTAACCAAGATCGAGCGTCTAGGATTTACTTGTCAATAGCTCGCCTGGGAAACATCCAGAGAAGTCAAAGACAGTGCTTCTATACTAATTGCCAGGCGCTGAGACGAATGCCGCCAAGATCGAGCGTCTATGACTTACGGTTCAAGAATTAGCCTCAGAAACAGTGGGAAACAGTGCTTTTATACTAATTGCCAGGCGCTGAGACGAATGCCGCCAAGATCAAGCGTCTAAGACTTACGGTTCAAGAATTAGCCTCAGAAACAGTGGTTCTGTACATGCTGCCAATAGCTCGCCTGGGAAACATCCAGAGAAGTCCAAGATAGTGTTTTTTTAGACTGGCTGCCACGAGCTGAAACGAATGCAGCCAAGAGCGAGCGTCTGTGACTTACGGTTCAAGAGTTATTAACAGAAACATGGTTCTGAACTTTGCTGCCAGCCGCGAAAGCGAAAGTAACCAAGATCGAGCGTCTAGGATTTACTTGTGAATAGCTCGCCTGGGAAACTTTGAGATAAGTCAAAGACAGTGCTTCTATACTAATTGCCAGGCGCTGAGACGAATGCCGCCAAGATCAAGCGTCTAAGACTTACGGTTCAAGAATTAGCCTCAGAAACAGTGGGAAACAGTGCTTCTATACTAATTGCCAGGCGCTGAGACGAATGCCGCCAAGATCGAGCGTCTATGACTTACGGTTCAAGAATTAGCCTCAGAAACAGTGGTTCTGAACATGCTGCCAATAGCTCGCCTGGGAAACATCCAGAGAAGTCCAAGATAGTGTTTTTTTTAGACTGGCTGCCACGAGCTGAAACGAATGCAGCCAAGAGCGAGCGTCTGTGACTTACGGTTCAAAAGTTATTCACATAAACATGGTTCTGAACTTTGCTGCCAGCCTGAAAGCGAAAGCAACCAAGATCGAGCGTCTAGGATTTACTTGTGAATAGCTCGCCTGGAAAACATCCAGAGTAGTCAAAGACAGTGCAGCTATACTAATTGCCAGGCGCTGAGACGAATGCCGCCAAGATCAAGCGTCTAAGACTTACGGTTCAAGAATTAGCCTCAGAAACAGTGGGAAACAGTGCTTCTATACTAATTGCCAGGCGCTGAGACGAATGCCGCCAAGATCGAGCGTCTATGACTTACGGTTCAAGAATTAGCCTCAGAAACAGTGGTTCTGAACATGCTGCCAATAGCTCGCCTGGGAAACATCCAGAGAAGTCCAAGATAGTGTTTTTTAGACTGGCTGCCACGAGCTGAAACGAATGCAGCCAAGAGCGAGCGTCTGTGACTTACGGTTCAAGAGTTATTCACAGAAACATGGTTCTGAACTTTGCTGCCAGCCGCGAAAGCGAAAGTAACCAAGATCGATCGTCTAGGATTTACTTGTGAATAGCTCGCCTGGGAAACTTTGAGATAAGTCAAAGACAGTGCTTCTATACTAATTGCCAGGCGCTGAGACGAATGCCGCCAAGATCAAGCGTCTAAGACTTACGGTTCAAGAATTAGCCTCAGAAACAGTGGGAAACAGTGCTTCTATACTAATTGCCAGGCGCTGAGACGAATGCCGCCAAGATCGAGCGTCTATGACTTACGGTTCAAGAATTAGCCTCAGAAACAGTGGTTCTGAACATGCTGCCAATAGCTCGCCTGGGAAACATCCAGAGAAGTCCAAGATAGTGTTTTTTAGACTGGCTGCCACGAGCTGAAACGAATGCAGCCAAGAGCGAGCGTCTGTGACTTACGGTTCAAGAGTTATTCACAGAAACATGGTTCTGAACTTTGCTGCCAGCCGCGAAAGCGAAAGTAACCAAGATCGAGCGTCTAGGATTTACTTGTGAATAGCTCGCCTGGGAAACTTTGAGATAAGTCAAAGACAGTGCTTCTATACTAATTGCCAGGCGCTGAGACGAATGCCGCCAAGATCAAGCGTCTAAGACTTACGGTTCAAGAATTAGCCTCAGAAACAGTGGGAAACAGTGCTTCTATACTAATTGCCAGGCGCTGAGACGAATGCCGCCAAGATCGAGCGTCTATGACTTACGGTTCAAGAATTAGCCTCAGAAACAGTGGTTTTGAACCGGCTACCAATAGCTCGCCTGGGAAACATCCAGAGAAGTCCAAGATAGTGTTTTTTTTAGACTGGCTGCCACGAGCTGAAACGAATGCAGCCAAGAGCGAGCGTCTGTGACTTACGGTTCAAGAGTTATTCACAGAAACATGGTTCTGAACTTTGCTGCCAGCCGCGAAAGCGAAAGTAACCAAGATCGAGCGTCTAGGATTTACTTGTGAGTAGCTCGCCTGGGAAACTTTGAGATAAGTCAAAGACAGTGCTTCTATACTAATTGCCAGGCGCTGAGACGAATGCCGCCAAGATCAAGCGTCTAAGACTTACGGTTCAAGAATTAGCCTCAGAAATAGTGGTTCTGAACATGCTGCCAATAGCTCGCCTGGGAAACATCCAGAGAAGTCCAAGATAGTGTTTTTTTTAGACTGGCTGCCACGAACTGAAACGAATGCAGCCAAGAGCGAGCGTCTGTGACTTACGGTTCAAGAGTTATTTACAGAAACATGGTTCTGAACTTTGCTGCCAGCCGCGAAAGCGAAAGTAACCAAGATCGAGCGTCTAGGATTTACTTGTGAATAGCTCGCCTGGGAAGCTTTGAGATAAGTCAAAGACAGTGCTTCTATACTAATTGCCAGGCGCTGAGACGAATGCCGCCAAGATCAAGCGTCTAAGACTTACGGTTCAAGAATTAGCCTCAGAAACAGTGGGAAACAGTGCTTCTATACTAATTGCCAGGCGCTGAGACGAATGCCGCCAAGATCGAGCGTCTAAGACTTACGGTTCAAGAATTAGCCTCAGAAACAGTGGTTTTGAACCGGCTATTAATAGCTCGCCTGGGAAACATCCAGAGAAGTCCAAGATAGTGTTTTTTTTAGACTGGCTGCCACGAGCTGAAACGAATGCAGCCAAGAGCGAGCGTCTGTGACTTACGGTTCAAGAGATATTCACAGAAACATGGTTCTGAACTTTGCTGCCAGCCGCGAAAGCGAAAGTAACCAAGATCGAGCGTCTAGGATTTACTTGTGAAAGGCTCGCCTGGGAAACTTTGAGATAAGTCAAAGACAGTGCTTCTATACTAATTGCCAGGCGCTGAGACGAATGCCGCCAAGATCAAGCGTCTAAGACTTACGGTTCAAGAATTAGCCTCAGAAACAGTGGGAAACAGTGCTTCTATACTAATTGCCAGGCGCTGAGACGAATGCCGCCAAGATCGAGCGTCTATGACTTACGGTTCAATAATTAGCCTCAGAAACAGTGGTTCTGAACATGCTGCCAATAGCTCGCCTGGGAAACATCCAGAGAAGTCCAAGATAGTATTTTTTAGACTGGCTGCCACGAGCTGAAACGAATGCAGCCAAGAGCGAGCGTCTGTGACTTACGGTTCAAGAGTTATTCACAGAAACATGGTTCTGAACTTTGCTGCCAGCCGCGAAAGCGAAAGTAACCAAGATCGAGCGTCTAGGATTTACTTGTGAATAGCTCGCCTGGGAAACTTTGAGATAAGTCAAAGACAGTGCTTCTATACTAATTGCCAGGCGCTGAGACGAATGCCGCCAAGATCAAGCGTCTAAGACTTACGGTTCAAGAATTAGCCTCAGAAACAGTGGGAAACAGTGCTTCTATACTAATTGCCAGGCGCTGAGACGAATGCCGCCAAGATCGAGCGTCTATGACTTACGGTTCAAGAATTAGCCTCAGAAACAGTGGTTTTGAACCGGCTACCAATAGCTCGCCTGGGAAACATCCAGAGAAGTCCAAGATAGTGTTTTTTTAGACTGGCTGCCACGAGCTGAAACGAATGCAGCCAAGAGCGAGCGTCTGTGACTTACGGTTCAAGAGTTATTCACAGAAACATGGTTCTGAACTTTGCTGCCAGCCGCGAAAGCGAAAGTAACCAAGATCGAGCGTCTAGGATTTACTTGTGAGTAGCTCGCCTGGGAAACTTTGAGATAAGTCAAAGACAGTGCTTCTATACTAATTGCCAGGCGCTGAGACGAATGCCGCCAAGATCAAGCGTCTAAGACTTACGGTTCAAGAATTAGCCTCAGAAACAGTGGTTCTGAACATGCTGCCAATAGCTCGCCTGGGAAACATCCAGAGAAGTCCAAGATAGTGTTTTTTTAGACTGGCTGCCACGAGCTGAAACGAATGCAGCCAAGAGCGAGCGTCTGTGACTTACGGTTCAAGAGTTATTCACAGAAACATGGTTCTGAACTGTGCTGCCAGCCGCGAAAGCGAAAGTAACCAAGATCGAGCGTCTAGGATTTACTTGTGAATAGCTCGCCTGGGAAACTGAGATAAGTCAAAGACAGTGCTTCTATACTAATTGCCAGGCGCTGAGACGAATGCCGCCAAGATCAAGCGTCTAAGACTTACGGTTCAAGAATTAGCCTCAGAAACAGTGGGAAACAGTGCTTCTATACTAATTGCCAGGCGCTGAGACGAATGCCGCCAAGATCGAGCGTCTATGACTTACGGTTCAAGAATTAGCCTCAGAAACAGTGGTTTTGAACCGGCTACCAATAGCTCGACTGGGAAACATCCAGAGAAGTCCAAGATAGTGTTTTTTTAGACTGGCTGCCACGAGCTGAAACGAATGCAGCCAAGAGCGAGCGTCTGTGACTTACGGTTCAAGAGTTATTCACAGAAACATGGTTCTGAACTTTGCTGCCAGCCGCGAAAGCGAAAGTAACCAAGATCGAGCGTCTAGGATTTACTTGTCAATAGCTCGCCTGGGAAACATCCAGAGAAGTCAAAGACAGTGCTTCTATACTAATTGCCAGGCGCTGAGACGAATGCCGCCAAGATCGAGCGTCTATGACTTACGGTTCAAGAATTAGCCTCAGAAACAGTGGGAAACAGTGCTTTTATACTAATTGCCAGGCGCTGAGACGAATGCCGCCAAGATCAAGCGTCTAAGACTTACGGTTCAAGAATTAGCCTCAGAAACAGTGGTTCTGTACATGCTGCCAATAGCTCGCCTGGGAAACATCCAGAGAAGTCCAAGATAGTGTTTTTTTAGACTGGCTGCCACGAGCTGAAACGAATGCAGCCAAGAGCGAGCGTCTGTGACTTACGGTTCAAGAGTTATTAACAGAAACATGGTTCTGAACTTTGCTGCCAGCCGCGAAAGCGAAAGTAACCAAGATCGAGCGTCTAGGATTTACTTGTGAATAGCTCGCCTGGGAAACTTTGAGATAAGTCAAAGACAGTGCTTCTATACTAATTGCCAGGCGCTGAGACGAATGCCGCCAAGATCAAGCGTCTAAGACTTACGGTTCAAGAATTAGCCTCAGAAACAGTGGGAAACAGTGCTTCTATACTAATTGCCAGGCGCTGAGACGAATGCCGCCAAGATCGAGCGTCTATGACTTACGGTTCAAGAATTAGCCTCAGAAACAGTGGTTCTGAACATGCTGCCAATAGCTCGCCTGGGAAACATCCAGAGAAGTCCAAGATAGTGTTTTTTTTAGACTGGCTGCCACGAGCTGAAACGAATGCAGCCAAGAGCGAGCGTCTGTGACTTACGGTTCAAAAGTTATTCACATAAACATGGTTCTGAACTTTGCTGCCAGCCTGAAAGCGAAAGCAACCAAGATCGAGCGTCTAGGATTTACTTGTGAATAGCTCGCCTGGAAAACATCCAGAGTAGTCAAAGACAGTGCAGCTATACTAATTGCCAGGCGCTGAGACGAATGCCGCCAAGATCAAGCGTCTAAGACTTACGGTTCAAGAATTAGCCTCAGAAACAGTGGGAAACAGTGCTTCTATACTAATTGCCAGGCGCTGAGACGAATGCCGCCAAGATCGAGCGTCTATGACTTACGGTTCAAGAATTAGCCTCAGAAACAGTGGTTCTGAACATGCTGCCAATAGCTCGCCTGGGAAACATCCAGAGAAGTCCAAGATAGTGTTTTTTAGACTGGCTGCCACGAGCTGAAACGAATGCAGCCAAGAGCGAGCGTCTGTGACTTACGGTTCAAGAGTTATTCACAGAAACATGGTTCTGAACTTTGCTGCCAGCCGCGAAAGCGAAAGTAACCAAGATCGATCGTCTAGGATTTACTTGTGAATAGCTCGCCTGGGAAACTTTGAGATAAGTCAAAGACAGTGCTTCTATACTAATTGCCAGGCGCTGAGACGAATGCCGCCAAGATCAAGCGTCTAAGACTTACGGTTCAAGAATTAGCCTCAGAAACAGTGGGAAACAGTGCTTCTATACTAATTGCCAGGCGCTGAGACGAATGCCGCCAAGATCGAGCGTCTATGACTTACGGTTCAAGAATTAGCCTCAGAAACAGTGGTTCTGAACATGCTGCCAATAGCTCGCCTGGGAAACATCCAGAGAAGTCCAAGATAGTGTTTTTTAGACTGGCTGCCACGAGCTGAAACGAATGCAGCCAAGAGCGAGCGTCTGTGACTTACGGTTCAAGAGTTATTCACAGAAACATGGTTCTGAACTTTGCTGCCAGCCGCGAAAGCGAAAGTAACCAAGATCGAGCGTCTAGGATTTACTTGTGAATAGCTCGCCTGGGAAACTTTGAGATAAGTCAAAGACAGTGCTTCTATACTAATTGCCAGGCGCTGAGACGAATGCCGCCAAGATCAAGCGTCTAAGACTTACGGTTCAAGAATTAGCCTCAGAAACAGTGGGAAACAGTGCTTCTATACTAATTGCCAGGCGCTGAGACGAATGCCGCCAAGATCGAGCGTCTATGACTTACGGTTCAAGAATTAGCCTCAGAAACAGTGGTTCTGAACATGCTGCCAATAGCTCGCCTGGGAAACATCCAGAGAAGTCCAAGATAGTGTTTTTTAGACTGGCTGCCACGAGCTGAAACGAATGCAGCCAAGAGCGAGCGTCTGTGACTTACGGTTCAAGAGTTATTCACAGAAACATGGTTCTGAACTTTGCTGCCAGCCGCGAAAGCGAAAGTAACCAAGATCGAGCGTCTAGGATTTACTTGTGAATAGCTCGCCTGGGAAACTTTGAGATAAGTCAAAGACAGTGCTTCTATACTAATTGCCAGGCGCTGAGACGAATGCCGCCAAGATCAAGCGTCTAAGACTTACGGTTCAAGAATTAGCCTCAGAAACAGTGGGAAACAGTGCTTCTATACTAATTGCCAGGCGCTGAGACGAATGCCGCCAAGATCGAGCGTCTATGACTTACGGTTCAAGAATTAGCCTCAGAAACAGTGGTTTTGAACCGGCTACCAATAGCTCGCCTGGGAAACATCCAGAGAAGTCCAAGATAGTGTTTTTTTTAGACTGGCTGCCACGAGCTGAAACGAATGCAGCCAAGAGCGAGCGTCTGTGACTTACGGTTCAAGAGTTATTCACAGAAACATGGTTCTGAACTTTGCTGCCAGCCGCGAAAGCGAAAGTAACCAAGATCGAGCGTCTAGGATTTACTTGTGAGTAGCTCGCCTGGGAAACTTTGAGATAAGTCAAAGACAGTGCTTCTATACTAATTGCCAGGCGCTGAGACGAATGCCGCCAAGATCAAGCGTCTAAGACTTACGGTTCAAGAATTAGCCTCAGAAATAGTGGTTCTGAACATGCTGCCAATAGCTCGCCTGGGAAACATCCAGAGAAGTCCAAGATAGTGTTTTTTTTAGACTGGCTGCCACGAACTGAAACGAATGCAGCCAAGAGCGAGCGTCTGTGACTTACGGTTCAAGAGTTATTTACAGAAACATGGTTCTGAACTTTGCTGCCAGCCGCGAAAGCGAAAGTAACCAAGATCGAGCGTCTAGGATTTACTTGTGAATAGCTCGCCTGGGAAGCTTTGAGATAAGTCAAAGACAGTGCTTCTATACTAATTGCCAGGCGCTGAGACGAATGCCGCCAAGATCAAGCGTCTAAGACTTACGGTTCAAGAATTAGCCTCAGAAACAGTGGGAAACAGTGCTTCTATACTAATTGCCAGGCGCTGAGACGAATGCCGCCAAGATCGAGCGTCTAAGACTTACGGTTCAAGAATTAGCCTCAGAAACAGTGGTTTTGAACCGGCTATTAATAGCTCGCCTGGGAAACATCCAGAGAAGTCCAAGATAGTGTTTTTTTTAGACTGGCTGCCACGAGCTGAAACGAATGCAGCCAAGAGCGAGCGTCTGTGACTTACGGTTCAAGAGATATTCACAGAAACATGGTTCTGAACTTTGCTGCCAGCCGCGAAAGCGAAAGTAACCAAGATCGAGCGTCTAGGATTTACTTGTGAAAGGCTCGCCTGGGAAACTTTGAGATAAGTCAAAGACAGTGCTTCTATACTAATTGCCAGGCGCTGAGACGAATGCCGCCAAGATCAAGCGTCTAAGACTTACGGTTCAAGAATTAGCCTCAGAAACAGTGGGAAACAGTGCTTCTATACTAATTGCCAGGCGCTGAGACGAATGCCGCCAAGATCGAGCGTCTATGACTTACGGTTCAATAATTAGCCTCAGAAACAGTGGTTCTGAACATGCTGCCAATAGCTCGCCTGGGAAACATCCAGAGAAGTCCAAGATAGTGTTTTTTAGACTGGCTGCCACGAGCTGAAACGAATGCAGCCAAGAGCGAGCGTCTGTGACTTACGGTTCAAGAGTTATTCACAGAAACATGGTTCTGAACTTTGCTGCCAGCCGCGAAAGCGAAAGTAACCAAGATCGAGCGTCTAGGATTTACTTGTGAATAGCTCGCCTGGGAAACTTTGAGATAAGTCAAAGACAGTGCTTCTATACTAATTGCCAGGCGCTGAGACGAATGCCGCCAAGATCAAGCGTCTAAGACTTACGGTTCAAGAATTAGCCTCAGAAACAGTGGGAAACAGTGCTTCTATACTAATTGCCAGGCGCTGAGACGAATGCCGCCAAGATCGAGCGTCTATGACTTACGGTTCAAGAATTAGCCTCAGAAACAGTGGTTTTGAACCGGCTACCAATAGCTCGCCTGGGAAACATCCAGAGAAGTCCAAGATAGTGTTTTTTTAGACTGGCTGCCACGAGCTGAAACGAATGCAGCCAAGAGCGAGCGTCTGTGACTTACGGTTCAAGAGTTATTCACAGAAACATGGTTCTGAACTTTGCTGCCAGCCGCGAAAGCGAAAGTAACCAAGATCGAGCGTCTAGGATTTACTTGTGAGTAGCTCGCCTGGGAAACTTTGAGATAAGTCAAAGACAGTGCTTCTATACTAATTGCCAGGCGCTGAGACGAATGCCGCCAAGATCAAGCGTCTAAGACTTACGGTTCAAGAATTAGCCTCAGAAATAGTGGTTCTGAACATGCTGCCAATGGCTCGCCTGGGAAACATCCAGAGAAGTCCAAGATAGTGTTTTTTTTAGACTGGCTGCCACGAACTGAAACGAATGCAGCCAAGAGCGAGCGTCTGTGACTTACGGTTCAAGAGTTATTTACAGAAACATGGTTCTGAACTTTGCTGCCAGCCGCGAAAGCGAAAGTAACCAAGATCGAGCGTCTAGGATTTACTTGTGAATAGCTCGCCTGGGAAACTTTGAGATAAGTCAAAGACAGTGCTTCTATACTAATTGCCAGGCGCTGAGACGAATGCCGCCAAGATCAAGCGTCTAAGACTTACAGTTCAAGAATTAGCCTCAGAAACAGTGGGAAACAGTGCTTCTATACTAATTGCCAGGCGCTGAGACGAATGCCGCCAAGATCGAGCGTCTAAGTCTTACGGTTCAAGAATTAGCCTCAGAAACAGTGGTTTTGAACCGGCTATTAATAGCTCGCCTGGGAAACATCCAGAGAAGTCCAAGATAGTGTTTTTTTTAGACTGGCTGCCACGAGCTGAAACGAATGCAGCCAAGAGCGAGCGTCTGTGACTTACGGTTCAAGAGATATTCACAGAAACATGGTTCTGAACTTTGCTGCCAGCCGCGAAAGCGAAAGTAACCAAGATCGAGCGTCTAGGATTTACTTGTCAATAGCTCGCCTGGGAAACATCCAGAGAAGTCAAAGACAGTGCTTCTATACTAATTGCCAGGCGCTGAGACGAATGCCGCCAAGATCGAGCGTCTATGACTTACGGTTCAAGAATTAGCCTCAGAAACAGTGGGAAACAGTGCTTTTATACTAATTGCCAGGCGCTGAGACGAATGCCGCCAAGATCAAGCGTCTAAGACTTACGGTTCAAGAATTAGCCTCAGAAACAGTGGTTCTGTACATGCTGCCAATAGCTCGCCTGGGAAACATCCAGAGAAGTCCAAGATAGTGTTTTTTTAGACTGGCTGCCACGAGCTGAAACGAATGCAGCCAAGAGCGAGCGTCTGTGACTTACGGTTCAAGAGTTATTAACAGAAACATGGTTCTGAACTTTGCTGCCAGCCGCGAAAGCGAAAGTAACCAAGATCGAGCGTCTAGGATTTACTTGTGAATAGCTCGCCTGGGAAACTTTGAGATAAGTCAAAGACAGTGCTTCTATACTAATTGCCAGGCGCTGAGACGAATGCCGCCAAGATCAAGCGTCTAAGACTTACGGTTCAAGAATTAGCCTCAGAAACAGTGGGAAACAGTGCTTCTATACTAATTGCCAGGCGCTGAGACGAATGCCGCCAAGATCGAGCGTCTATGACTTACGGTTCAAGAATTAGCCTCAGAAACAGTGGTTCTGAACATGCTGCCAATAGCTCGCCTGGGAAACATCCAGAGAAGTCCAAGATAGTGTTTTTTTTAGACTGGCTGCCACGAGCTGAAACGAATGCAGCCAAGAGCGAGCGTCTGTGACTTACGGTTCAAAAGTTATTCACATAAACATGGTTCTGAACTTTGCTGCCAGCCTGAAAGCGAAAGCAACCAAGATCGAGCGTCTAGGATTTACTTGTGAATAGCTCGCCTGGAAAACATCCAGAGTAGTCAAAGACAGTGCAGCTATACTAATTGCCAGGCGCTGAGACGAATGCCGCCAAGATCAAGCGTCTAAGACTTACGGTTCAAGAATTAGCCTCAGAAACAGTGGGAAACAGTGCTTCTATACTAATTGCCAGGCGCTGAGACGAATGCCGCCAAGATCGAGCGTCTATGACTTACGGTTCAAGAATTAGCCTCAGAAACAGTGGTTCTGAACATGCTGCCAATAGCTCGCCTGGGAAACATCCAGAGAAGTCCAAGATAGTGTTTTTTAGACTGGCTGCCACGAGCTGAAACGAATGCAGCCAAGAGCGAGCGTCTGTGACTTACGGTTCAAGAGTTATTCACAGAAACATGGTTCTGAACTTTGCTGCCAGCCGCGAAAGCGAAAGTAACCAAGATCGAGCGTCTAGGATTTACTTGTGAATAGCTCGCCTGGGAAACTTTGAGATAAGTCAAAGACAGTGCTTCTATACTAATTGCCAGGCGCTGAGACGAATGCCGCCAAGATCAAGCGTCTAAGACTTACGGTTCAAGAATTAGCCTCAGAAACAGTGGGAAACAGTGCTTCTATACTAATTGCCAGGCGCTGAGACGAATGCCGCCAAGATCGAGCGTCTATGACTTACGGTTCAAGAATTAGCCTCAGAAACAGTGGTTCTGAACATGCTGCCAATAGCTCGCCTGGGAAACATCCAGAGAAGTCCAAGATAGTGTTTTTAGACTGGCTGCCACGAGCTGAAACGAATGCAGCCAAGAGCGAGCGTCTGTGACTTACGGTTCAAGAGTTATTCACAGAAACATGGTTCTGAACTTTGCTGCCAGCCGCGAAAGCGAAAGTAACCAAGATCGAGCGTCTAGGATTTACTTGTGAATAGCTCGCCTGGGAAACTTTGAGATAAGTCAAAGACAGTGCTTCTATACTAATTGCCAGGCGCTGAGACGAATGCCGCCAAGATCAAGCGTCTAAGACTTACGGTTCAAGAATTAGCCTCAGAAACAGTGGGAAACAGTGCTTCTATACTAATTGCCAGGCGCTGAGACGAATGCCGCCAAGATCGAGCGTCTATGACTTACGGTTCAAGAATTAGCCTCAGAAACAGTGGTTCTGAACATGCTGCCAATAGCTCGCCTGGGAAACATCCAGAGAAGTCCAAGATAGTGTTTTTTTAGACTGGCTGCCACGAGCTGAAACGAATGCAGCCAAGAACGAGCGTCTGTGACTTACGGTTCAAGAGTTATTCACAGAAACATGGTTCTGAACTTTGCTGCCAGCCGCGAAAGCGAAAGTAACCAAGATCGAGCGTCTAGGATTTACTTGTGAATAGCTCGCCTGGGAAACTTTGAGATAAGTCAAAGACAAATTGCTTATATACTAATTGCCAGGCGCTGAGACGAATGCCGCCAAGATCAAGCGTCTAAGACTTACGGTTCAAGAATTAGCCTCAGAAACAGTGGGAAACAGTGCTTCTATACTAATTGCCAGGCGCTGAGACGAATGCCGCCAAGATCGAGCGTCTATGACTTACTGTTCAAGAATTAGCCTCAGAAACAGTGGTTCTGAACATGCTGCCAATAGCTCGCCTGGGAAACATCCAGAGAAGTCCAAGATAGTGTTTTTTTTAGACTGGCTGCCACGAGCTGAAACGAATGCAGCCAAGAGCGAGCGTCTGTGACTTACGGTTCAAAAGTTATTCACATAAACATGGTTCTGAACTTTGCTGCCAGCCGCGAAAGCGAAAGCAACCAAGATCGAGCGTCTAGGATTTACTTGTGAATAGCTCGCCTGGAAAACATCCAGAGAAGTCAAAGACAGTGCAGCTATACTAATTGCCAGGCGCTGAGACGAATGCCGCCAAGATCAAGCGTCTAAGACTTACGGTTCAAGAATTAGCCTCAGAAACAGTGGGAAACAGTGCTTCTATACTAATTGCCAGGCGCTGAGACGAATGCCGCCAAGATCGAGCGTCTATGACTTACGGTTCAAGAATTAGCCTCAGAAACAGTGGTTCTGAACATGCTGCCAATAGCTCGCCTGGGAAACATCCAGAGAAGTCCAAGATAGTGTTTTTTAGACTGGCTGCCACGAGCTGAAACGAATGCAGCCAAGAGCGAGCGTCTGTGACTTACGGTTCAAGAGTTATTCACAGAAACATGGTTCTGAACTTTGCTGCCAGCCGCGAAAGCGAAAGTAACCAAGATCGAGCGTCTAGGATTTACTTGTGAATAGCTCGCCTGGGAAACTTTGAGATAAGTCAAAGACAGTGCTTCTATACTAATTGCCAGGCGCTGAGACGAATGCCGCCAAGATCAAGCGTCTAAGACTTACGGTTCAAGAATTAGCCTCAGAAACAGTGGGAAACAGTGCTTCTATACTAATTGCCAGGCGCTGAGACGAATGCCGCCAAGATCGAGCGTCTATGACTTACGGTTCAAGAATTAGCCTCAGAAACAGTGGTTTTGAACCGGCTACCAATAGCTCGCCTGGGAAACATCCAGAGAAGTCCAAGATAGTGTTTTTTTTAGACTGGCTGCCACGAGCTGAAACGAATGCAGCCAAGAGCGAGCGTCTGTGACTTACGGTTCAAGAGTTATTCACAGAAACATGGTTCTGAACTTTGCTGCCAGCCGCGAAAGCGAAAGTAACCAAGATCGAGCGTCTAGGATTTACTTGTGAGTAGCTCGCCTGGGAAACTTTGAGATAAGTCAAAGACAGTGCTTCTATACTAATTGCCAGGCGCTGAGACGAATGCCGCCAAGATCAAGCGTCTAAGACTTACGGTTCAAGAATTAGCCTCAGAAATAGTGGTTCTGAACATGCTGCCAATAGCTCGCCTGGGAAACATCCAGAGAAGTCCAAGATAGTGTTTTTTTTAGACTGGCTGCCACGAACTGAAACGAATGCAGCCAAGAGCGAGCGTCTGTGACTTACGGTTCAAGAGTTATTTACAGAAACATGGTTCTGAACTTTGCTGCCAGCCGCGAAAGCGAAAGTAACCAAGATCGAGCGTCTAGGATTTACTTGTGAATAGCTCGCCTGGGAAGCTTTGAGATAAGTCAAAGACAGTGCTTCTATACTAATTGCCAGGCGCTGAGACGAATGCCGCCAAGATCAAGCGTCTAAGACTTACGGTTCAAGAATTAGCCTCAGAAACAGTGGGAAACAGTGCTTCTATACTAATTGCCAGGCGCTGAGACGAATGCCGCCAAGATCGAGCGTCTAAGACTTACGGTTCAAGAATTAGCCTCAGAAACAGTGGTTTTGAACCGGCTATTAATAGCTCGCCTGGGAAACATCCAGAGAAGTCCAAGATAGTGTTTTTTTTAGACTGGCTGCCACGAGCTGAAACGAATGCAGCCAAGAGCGAGCGTCTGTGACTTACGGTTCAAGAGATATTCACAGAAACATGGTTCTGAACTTTGCTGCCAGCCGCGAAAGCGAAAGTAACCACCAAGCTTTTTCTGAGCTTGGTGGTTTAAGTGGCTTGTGAACTAAGTGGAGTTCTAAAACCGGATTGTGTTGCTGTACTTCTGTATTGTGTTGCTGTATTTCTGTGTTTGTGAATCTGTTTTGATTGCTAGCAAATAGAAGATAGCAAAAACTCACACAATTTAAAAAAAAAAAAATTTGTAAATTTTTTTTTTTTTTTTTCCCTTGCAGATTCGTTCCAGCTGAACAGCTGACGAGGGGGAAGGGGTTAACTGGACACAGGTGGTATAAATTAGTCAGCAGACCTCATTTTGAGCTTGCTCTTTCTGAGCTTGGTGGTTTAAGTGGCTTGTGAACTAAGTGGAGTTCTAAAACCGGAGTTGAATAGAGGAGTTGAAGCCCCAGTAAGTACTCTTCTTTTTCTTTGACAATTGTTCGCTGTTTTGGTGTAACTTGGATAATGGATAGCAAGATTGGAGGTTTTCTTCAGTGCACAGTTTGTCATATGTATACACGACTGGAGCCGGAGTTCCAGGGTGAATATCTCTGTGGCAGATGTGAGCATGTTGTTCACCTGGAAGCTCGTATTAGAGATCTGGAGGAGCAGAATGCAACACTGAGGAGGATAGACAATTTTGAGCGGAGCTTGCTGCTCACAGAGCATGCAGTTAGTGGGTTAGAACTGGAGGGTGAAGACATGGGTGAGCAGGATCAGGTAAGTAGCTGGGTTAATGTAGTTAGGGGCAGTAGAAAGGGGTCAAAGACAAGGAAGGCCGATCCGGTTTCTGGCATTCCAAGCAAAATTGCCAGGTTGGGTGATGATGCGAGGGTGTCAGTCTCAGAAAAGGCAGCCCTAGTGGATACTGATCTCCCTAACAGCCGGGAGAACAGCCCAGCTAGTAGTCGGCGGGATGGTAATGCAGGTAAGCCAAGACAATTGATAGTTGTAGGGGATTCTATAATCAGGAAGACGGATAGAATAATTTGTCGCCAAGACCGCCTCAACCGAATGGTTTGCTGTCTCCCTGGTGCCAGGGTTCGGCATGTGGTGGAACGGGTGGACAAATTGCTGGGAGGGGCTGGTGATGATCCAGCTGTCGTGGTCCATGTCGGTACCAACGACAGAATAAATGGTAGGTGGAGGAGCCTTAAGAATAATTTTAAAGAACTAGGCTACAAGCTGAAGGGAAGGACCTCCAAGGTTGTATTCTCAGGAATACTGCCTGTGCCATGCGCATCACAGGAAAGACAGCGGGAGCTTAGGGAGTTAAATGCATGGCTGAAGTCTTGGTGTAGAGGAGAAGGATTTGGGTTCCTAGAGCACTGGGCTGACTTTTCATTGGGGTACAAACTGTATTCTGCAGATGATTTGCACCTAAATGGAAGGGGGTCCGCTGTGCTGGGGGAGAGAATTCTAGCTGGGGTGGCGGAGTATTTAAACTAGGGCTGAGGAGGGAGGTCAATGTAGAAAAAAAAGGGGTAGCCAGGTTAGAGAGGGGTCAGACTATATTGGTGGGGGGAGAAACAGAATGTGGGGAGAGGACTAGACAACAAGATAAGGAGATCCTTTCGTTGCAAAACATCAGTGTAAATAAAAAGGACCGATTAATGTCAAATCACATTTCTGATAATAAAAGTGAAAAACTGACAGGCAAGTTAAAGTGTATGTTCACAAATGCCAGAAGTCTAGCAAGCAAAATGGGGGAGCTGGAGGCCTTGGTACTGGAAGAAAATATAGATATAGTTGGTGTTGCTGAAACATGGCTGGACTCTTCACATGACTGGGCTGTAAATCTACAGGGTTTTACACTTTTTCGTAAAGACAGGACAAATAGGAAAGGTGGTGGTGTATGTCTGTATGTGAGAAGTGATATGAAGGCGAGTGTGAAAGAGACAATAGTGGGTGAAGACTGTGAGGAGGTTGAAACCTTGTGGGTGGAACTAGAAAGGGAGGTAAACACTGAAAAAATTACTTTTGGTGTAATCTATAGACCCCCCAATATAACTGAGGAGATGGAAGGTCAGATATATAAACAGATGGAGCGGGCTGCACAGGCGGGTACTGTAGTGATAATGGGAGATTTTAATTTCCGGGATATTAATTGGTGTCATGGTTCGGCTTCAACTGCAAAGGGGAGACATTTCCTCAACCTGTTGCAGGAAAATTTTATGGGCCAGTTTGTGGAAGACCCGACTAGAGGTGAAGCTCTGTTGGATCTGGTCATTTCTAATAATGCAGATCTTGTTGGGAATGTCAATGTTCGTGAAAACCTCGGTAACAGTGATCATAATATAGTTACATTTTACCTATACTGTAAAAAACAAACGCAGGCTGGGAGGGCAAAAACATTTAATTTTAAGAAAGCCAATTTCCCCAGGATGAGGGCTGCAATTCAGGATATAGACTGGGAAGAACGAATGTCAAATAATGGAACAAATGATAAATGGGAGATTTTCAAATCTACTTTGAGTTATTATAGTGCAAAATTTATTCCTACAGGTAACAAGTATAAACGACTCAAATTAAACCCCACATGGCTTACACCTTCTGTGAAAGGGGCAATACATGACAAAAAAAGGGCATTTAAAAAATACAAATCTGAGGGTACAGCTGTAGCCTTTGTAAAATATAAAGAGCTTAATAAAATCTGTAAAAATGTAATAAAATTAGCAAAAATACAAAATGAAAGGCAGGTGGCCAAGGATAGTAAAACAAATCCTAAAAAATTCTTCAAGTATATAAATGCAAAAAAGCCCAGGTCTGAACATGTAGGACCCCTAGATAATGGTAATGGGGAGTTGATCACAGGGGATCAAGAGAAGGCAGAGTTACTAAATGGGTTCTTTAGCTCTGTATATACAACAGAAGAAAGAGCAGCTGATGTAGCCGGTGCCAGTGATGTTAATATATCAGTTGATATACTGAATTGGATGAATGTAGAGATGGTCCAAACTAAATTAAATAAAATAAATGTGCACAAGGCTCCGGGACCAGATGGGTTACACCCTAGAATTCTTAAAGAGCTTAGTTCAGTTATTTCTGTCCCCCTTTTCATAATATTCAGAGAATCTCTAGTGACTGGTATAGTGCCAAGGGACTGGCGCAGGGCAAATGTGGTGCCTATTTTCAAAAAGGGCTCTAGGTCTTCCCCGGGTAATTATAGACCAGTAAGCTTAACATCCATCGTGGGGAAAATGTTTGAGGGGCTATTGAGGGACTATATACAGGATTATGTGACAATAAATAGCATTATAAGTGACAGCCAGCACGGTTTTACGAAGGACAGAAGTTGTCAAACTAACCTAATCTGTTTTTATGAAGAGGTGAGCAGAAGTCTAGACAGAGGGGCCGCTGTGGATTTAGTGTTTTTAGACTTTGCAAAGGCATTTGACACTGTCCCCCATAGACGCCTAATGGGTAAATTAAGGACTATAGGTTTAGAAAATATAGTTTGTAATTGGATTGAGAATTGGCTCAAGGACCGTATCCAGAGGGTTGTGGTCAATGATTCCTTCTCTGAATGGTCCCCGGTTATAAGTGGTGTACCCCAGGGTTCAGTGCTGGGACCACTATTATTCAACTTATTTATTAATGATATAGAGGAAGGGATTAATAGCACTATTTCTATTTTTGCAGATGACACCAAGCTATGTAATATAGTTCAGACTATGGAAGATGTTCATGAATTACAGGCAGATTTAAACAAACTAAGTGTTTGGGCGTCCACTTGGCAAATGAAGTTTAATGTAGATAAATGTAAAGTTATGCATCTTGGTACTAACAACCTGCATGCATCATATGTCCTAGGGGGCGCTACACTGGCGGATTCACTTGTTGAGAAGGATCTGGGTGTACTTGTAAATCATAAACTCAATAATAGCATGCAGTGTCAATCAGCTGCTTCAAAGGCCAGCAGGATATTGTCGTGTATTAAAAGAGGCATGGACTCGCGGGACAGGGATGTAATAATGCCACTTTACAAAGCATTAGTGAGGCCTCATCTAGAATATGCAGTTCAGTTCTGGGCTCCAGTTCATAGAAAGGATGCCCTGGAGTTGGAAAAAATACAAAGAAGAGCAACGAAGCTAATAAGGGGCATGGAGAATTTAAGTTATGAGGAAAGATTGAAAGAATTAAACCTATTTAGCCTTGAAAAAAGAAGACTAAGGGGGGACATGATTAACTTATATAAATATATTAATGGCACATACAAAAAATATGGTGAAATCCTGTTCCTTGTAAAACCCCCTCAAAAAACAAGGGGGCACTCCCTCCGTCTGGAGAAAAAAAGGTTCAAGCTGCAGAGGCGACAAGGCTTCTTTACAGTGAGAACTGTGAATTTATGGAATAGCCTACCGCAGGAGCTGGTCACAGCAGGGACAGTAGATGGCTTTAAAAAAGGGTTAGATAATTTCCTAGAACAAAAAAATATTAGCTCCTATGTGTAGAAATTTTTCCTTCCCTTTTCCCTTCCCTTGGTTGAACTTGATGGACATGTGTCTTTTTTCAGCCGTACTAACTATGTAACTATGTAACTATGTAACTATCGAGCGTCTAGGATTTACTTGTGAAAGGCTCGCCTGGGAAACTTTGAGATAAGTCAAAGACAGTGCTTCTATACTAATTGCCAGGCGCTGAGACGAATGCCGCCAAGATCAAGCGTCTAAGACTTACGGTTCAAGAATTAGCCTCAGAAACAGTGGGAAACAGTGCTTCTATACTAATTGCCAGGCGCTGAGACGAATGCCGCCAAGATCGAGCGTCTATGACTTACGGTTCAAGAATTAGCCTCAGAAACAGTGGTTTTGAACCGGCTGCCAATAGCTCGCCTGGGAAACATCCAGAGAAGTCCAAGATAGTGTTTTTTTTAGACTGGCTGCCACGAGCTGAAACGAATGCAGCCAAGAGCGAGCGTCTGTGACTTACGGTTCAAGAGATATTCACAGAAACATGGTTCTGAACTTTGCTGCCAGCCGCGAAAGCGAAAGTAACCAAGATCGAGCGTCTAGGATTTACTTGTGAATAGCTCGCCTGGGAAACTTTCAGATAAGTCAAAGACAGTGCTTCTATACTAATTGCCAGGCGCTGAGACGAATGCCGCCAAGATCAAGCGTCTAAGACTTACGGTTCAAGAATTAGCCTCAGAAACAGTGGGAAACAGTGCTTCTATACTAATTGCCAGGCGCTGAGACGAATGCCGCCAAGATCGAGCGTCTATGACTTACGGTTCAAGAATTAGCCTCAGAAACAGTGGTTTTGAACCGGCTGCCAATAGCTCGCCTGGGAAACATCCAGAGAAGTCCAAGATAGTGTTTTTTTTAGACTGGCTGCCACGAGCTGAAACGAATGCAGCCAAGAGCGAGCGTCTGTGACTTACGGTTCAAGAGATATTCACAGAAACATGGTTCTGAACTTTGCTGCCAGCCGCGAAAGCGAAAGTAACCAAGATCGAGCGTCTAGGATTTACTTGTGAATAGCTCGCCTGGGAAACTTTGAGATAAGTCAAAGACAGTGCTTCTATACTAATTGCCAGGCGCTGAGACGAATGCCGCCAAGATCAAGCGTCTAAGACTTACGGTTCAAGAATTAGCCTCAGAAACAGTGGGAAACAGTGCTTCTATACTAATTGCCAGGCGCTGAGACGAATGCCGCCAAGATCGAGCGTCTATGACTTACGGTTCAAGAATTAGCCTCAGAAACAGTGGTTTTGAACCGGCTACCAATAGCTCGCCTGGGAAACATCCAGAGAAGTCCAAGATAGTGTTTTTTTAGACTGGCTGCCACGAGCTGAAACGAATGCAGCCAAGAGCGAGCGTCTGTGACTTACGGTTCAAGAGTTATTCACAGAAACATGGTTCTGAACTTTGCTGCCAGCCGCGAAAGCGAAAGTAACCAAGATCGAGCGTCTAGGATTTACTTGTCAATAGCTCGCCTGGGAAACATCCAGAGAAGTCAAAGACAGTGCTTCTATACTAATTGCCAGGCGCTGAGACGAATGCCGCCAAGATCGAGCGTCTATGACTTACGGTTCAAGAATTAGCCTCAGAAACAGTGGGAAACAATGCTTCTATACTAATTGCCAGGCGCTGAGACGAATGCCGCCAAGATCGAGCGTCTAAGACTTACGGTTCAAGAATTAGCCTCAGAAACAGTGGTTCTGTACATGCTGCCAATAGCTCGCCTGGGAAACATCCAGAGAAGTCCAAGATAGTGTTTTTTTAGACTGGCTGCCACGAGCTGAAACGAATGCAGCCAAGAGCGAGCGTCTGTGACTTACGGTTCAAGAGAAATTAACAGAAACATGGTTCTGAACTTTGCTGCCAGCCGCGAAAGCGAAAGTAACCAAGATCGAGCGTCTAGGATTTACTTGTGAATAGCTCGCCTGGAAAACATCCAGAGAAGTCAAAGACAGTGCAGCTATACTAATTGCCAGGCGCTGAGACGAATGCCGCCAAGATCAAGCGTCTAAGACTTACGGTTCAAGAATTAGCCTCAGAAACAGTGGGAAACAGTGCTTCTATACTAATTGCCAGGCGCTGAGACGAATGCCGCCAAGATCGAGCGTCTATGACTTACGGTTCAAGAATTAGCCTCAGAAACAGTGGTTCTGAACATGCTGCCAATAGCTCGCCTGGGAAACATCCAGAGAAGTCCAAGATAGTGTTTTTTAGACTGGCTGCCACGAGCTGAAACGAATGCAGCCAAGAGCGAGCGTCTGTGACTTACGGTTCAAGAGTTATTTACAGAAACATGGTTCTGAACTTTGCTGCCAGCCGCGAAAGCGAAAGTAACCAAGATCGAGCGTCTAGGATTTACTTGTGAATAGCTCGCCTGGGAAGCTTTGAGATAAGTCAAAGACAGTGCTTCTATACTAATTGCCAGGCGCTGAGACGAATGCCGCCAAGATCAAGCGTCTAAGACTTACGGTTCAAGAATTAGCCTCAGAAACAGTGGGAAACAGTGCTTCTATACTAATTGCCAGGCGCTGAGACGAATGCCGCCAAGATCGAGCGTCTAAGACTTACGGTTCAAGAATTAGCCTCAGAAACAGTGGTTTTGAACCGGCTATTAATAGCTCGCCTGGGAAACATCCAGAGAAGTCCAAGATAGTGTTTTTTTTAGACTGGCTGCCACGAGCTGAAACGAATGCAGCCAAGAGCGAGCGTCTGTGACTTACGGTTCAAGAGATATTCACAGAAACATGGTTCTGAACTTTGCTGCCAGCCGCGAAAGCGAAAGTAACCACCAAGCTTTTTCTGAGCTTGGTGGTTTAAGTGGCTTGTGAACTAAGTGGAGTTCTAAAACCGGATTGTGTTGCTGTACTTCTGTATTGTGTTGCTGTATTTCTGTGTTTGTGAATCTGTTTTGATTGCTAGCAAATAGAAGATAGCAAAAACTCACACAATTTAAAAAAAAAAAAATTTGTAAATTTTTTTTTTTTTTTTTCCCTTGCAGATTCGTTCCAGCTGAACAGCTGACGAGGGGGAAGGGGTTAACTGGACACAGGTGGTATAAATTAGTCAGCAGACCTCATTTTGAGCTTGCTCTTTCTGAGCTTGGTGGTTTAAGTGGCTTGTGAACTAAGTGGAGTTCTAAAACCGGAGTTGAATAGAGGAGTTGAAGCCCCAGTAAGTACTCTTCTTTTTCTTTGACAATTGTTCGCTGTTTTGGTGTAACTTGGATAATGGATAGCAAGATTGGAGGTTTTCTTCAGTGCACAGTTTGTCATATGTATACACGACTGGAGCCGGAGTTCCAGGGTGAATATCTCTGTGGCAGATGTGAGCATGTTGTTCACCTGGAAGCTCGTATTAGAGATCTGGAGGAGCAGAATGCAACACTGAGGAGGATAGACAATTTTGAGCGGAGCTTGCTGCTCACAGAGCATGCAGTTAGTGGGTTAGAACTGGAGGGTGAAGACATGGGTGAGCAGGATCAGGTAAGTAGCTGGGTTAATGTAGTTAGGGGCAGTAGAAAGGGGTCAAAGACAAGGAAGGCCGATCCGGTTTCTGGCATTCCAAGCAAAATTGCCAGGTTGGGTGATGATGCGAGGGTGTCAGTCTCAGAAAAGGCAGCCCTAGTGGATACTGATCTCCCTAACAGCCGGGAGAACAGCCCAGCTAGTAGTCGGCGGGATGGTAATGCAGGTAAGCCAAGACAATTGATAGTTGTAGGGGATTCTATAATCAGGAAGACGGATAGAATAATTTGTCGCCAAGACCGCCTCAACCGAATGGTTTGCTGTCTCCCTGGTGCCAGGGTTCGGCATGTGGTGGAACGGGTGGACAAATTGCTGGGAGGGGCTGGTGATGATCCAGCTGTCGTGGTCCATGTCGGTACCAACGACAGAATAAATGGTAGGTGGAGGAGCCTTAAGAATAATTTTAAAGAACTAGGCTACAAGCTGAAGGGAAGGACCTCCAAGGTTGTATTCTCAGGAATACTGCCTGTGCCATGCGCATCACAGGAAAGACAGCGGGAGCTTAGGGAGTTAAATGCATGGCTGAAGTCTTGGTGTAGAGGAGAAGGATTTGGGTTCCTAGAGCACTGGGCTGACTTTTCATTGGGGTACAAACTGTATTCTGCAGATGATTTGCACCTAAATGGAAGGGGGTCCGCTGTGCTGGGGGAGAGAATTCTAGCTGGGGTGGCGGAGTATTTAAACTAGGGCTGAGGAGGGAGGTCAATGTAGAAAAAAAAGGGGTAGCCAGGTTAGAGAGGGGTCAGACTATATTGGTGGGGGGAGAAACAGAATGTGGGGAGAGGACTAGACAACAAGATAAGGAGATCCTTTCGTTGCAAAACATCAGTGTAAATAAAAAGGACCGATTAATGTCAAATCACATTTCTGATAATAAAAGTGAAAAACTGACAGGCAAGTTAAAGTGTATGTTCACAAATGCCAGAAGTCTAGCAAGCAAAATGGGGGAGCTGGAGGCCTTGGTACTGGAAGAAAATATAGATATAGTTGGTGTTGCTGAAACATGGCAGGACTCTTCACATGACTGGGCTGTAAATCTACAGGGTTTTACACTTTTTCGTAAAGACAGGACAAATAGGAAAGGTGGTGGTGTATGTCTGTATGTGAGAAGTGATATGAAGGCGAGTGTGAAAGAGACAATAGTGGGTGAAGACTGTGAGGAGGTTGAAACCTTGTGGGTGGAACTAGAAAGGGAGGTAAACACTGAAAAAATTACTTTTGGTGTAATCTATAGACCCCCCAATATAACTGAGGAGATGGAAGGTCAGATATATAAACAGATGGAGCGGGCTGCACAGGCGGGTACTGTAGTGATAATGGGAGATTTTAATTTCCGGGATATTAATTGGTGTCATGGTTCGGCTTCAACTGCAAAGGGGAGACATTTCCTCAACCTGTTGCAGGAAAATTTTATGGGCCAGTTTGTGGAAGACCCGACTAGAGGTGAAGCTCTGTTGGATCTGGTCATTTCTAATAATGCAGATCTTGTTGGGAATGTCAATGTTCGTGAAAACCTCGGTAACAGTGATCATAATATAGTTACATTTTACCTATACTGTAAAAAACAAACGCAGGCTGGGAGGGCAAAAACATTTAATTTTAAGAAAGCCAATTTCCCCAGGATGAGGGCTGCAATTCAGGATATAGACTGGGAAGAACGAATGTCAAATAATGGAACAAATGATAAATGGGAGATTTTCAAATCTACTTTGAGTTATTATAGTGCAAAATTTATTCCTACAGGTAACAAGTATAAACGACTCAAATTAAACCCCACATGGCTTACACCTTCTGTGAAAGGGGCAATACATGACAAAAAAAGGGCATTTAAAAAATACAAATCTGAGGGTACAGCTGTAGCCTTTGTAAAATATAAAGAGCTTAATAAAATCTGTAAAAATGTAATAAAATTAGCAAAAATACAAAATGAAAGGCAGGTGGCCAAGGATAGTAAAACAAATCCTAAAAAATTCTTCAAGTATATAAATGCAAAAAAGCCCAGGTCTGAACATGTAGGACCCCTAGATAATGGTAATGGGGAGTTGATCACAGGGGATCAAGAGAAGGCAGAGTTACTAAATGGGTTCTTTAGCTCTGTATATACAACAGAAGAAAGAGCAGCTGATGTAGCCGGTGCCAGTGATGTTAATATATCAGTTGATATACTGAATTGGATGAATGTAGAGATGGTCCAAACTAAATTAAATAAAATAAATGTGCACAAGGCTCCGGGACCAGATGGGTTACACCCTAGAATTCTTAAAGAGCTTAGTTCAGTTATTTCTGTCCCCCTTTTCATAATATTCAGAGAATCTCTAGTGACTGGTATAGTGCCAAGGGACTGGCGCAGGGCAAATGTGGTGCCTATTTTCAAAAAGGGCTCTAGGTCTTCCCCGGGTAATTATAGACCAGTAAGCTTAACATCCATCGTGGGGAAAATGTTTGAGGGGCTATTGAGGGACTATATACAGGATTATGTGACAATAAATAGCATTATAAGTGACAGCCAGCACGGTTTTACGAAGGACAGAAGTTGTCAAACTAACCTAATCTGTTTTTATGAAGAGGTGAGCAGAAGTCTAGACAGAGGGGCCGCTGTGGATTTAGTGTTTTTTAGACTTTGCAAAGGCATTTGACACTGTCCCCCATAGACGCCTAATGGGTAAATTAAGGACTATAGGTTTAGAAAATATAGTTTGTAATTGGATTGAGAATTGGCTCAAGGACCGTATCCAGAGGGTTGTGGTCAATGATTCCTTCTCTGAATGGTCCCCGGTTATAAGTGGTGTACCCCAGGGTTCAGTGCTGGGACCACTATTATTCAACTTATTTATTAATGATATAGAGGAAGGGATTAATAGCACTATTTCTATTTTTGCAGATGACACCAAGCTATGTAATATAGTTCAGACTATGGAAGATGTTCATGAATTACAGGCAGATTTAAACAAACTAAGTGTTTGGGCGTCCACTTGGCAAATGAAGTTTAATGTAGATAAATGTAAAGTTATGCATCTTGGTACTAACAACCTGCATGCATCATATGTCCTAGGGGGCGCTACACTGGCGGATTCACTTGTTGAGAAGGATCTGGGTGTACTTGTAAATCATAAACTCAATAATAGCATGCAGTGTCAATCAGCTGCTTCAAAGGCCAGCAGGATATTGTCGTGTATTAAAAGAGGCATGGACTCGCGGGACAGGGATGTAATAATGCCACTTTACAAAGCATTAGTGAGGCCTCATCTAGAATATGCAGTTCAGTTCTGGGCTCCAGTTCATAGAAAGGATGCCCTGGAGTTGGAAAAAATACAAAGAAGAGCAACGAAGCTAATAAGGGGCATGGAGAATTTAAGTTATGAGGAAAGATTGAAAGAATTAAACCTATTTAGCCTTGAAAAAAGAAGACTAAGGGGGGACATGATTAACTTATATAAATATATTAATGGCACATACAAAAAATATGGTGAAATCCTGTTCCTTGTAAAACCCCCTCAAAAAACAAGGGGGCACTCCCTCCGTCTGGAGAAAAAAAGGTTCAAGCTGCAGAGGCGACAAGGCTTCTTTACAGTGAGAACTGTGAATTTATGGAATAGCCTACCGCAGGAGCTGGTCACAGCAGGGACAGTAGATGGCTTTAAAAAAGGGTTAGATAATTTCCTAGAACAAAAAAAATATTAGCTCCTATGTGTAGAAATTTTTCCTTCCCTTTTCCCTTCCCTTGGTTGAACTTGATGGACATGTGTCTTTTTTCAGCCGTACTAACTATGTAACTATGTAACTATGTAACTATCGAGCGTCTAGGATTTACTTGTGAAAGGCTCGCCTGGGAAACTTTGAGATAAGTCAAAGACAGTGCTTCTATACTAATTGCCAGGCGCTGAGACGAATGCCGCCAAGATCAAGCGTCTAAGACTTACGGTTCAAGAATTAGCCTCAGAAACAGTGGGAAACAGTGCTTCTATACTAATTGCCAGGCGCTGAGACGAATGCCGCCAAGATCGAGCGTCTATGACTTACGGTTCAAGAATTAGCCTCAGAAACAGTGGTTTTGAACCGGCTGCCAATAGCTCGCCTGGGAAACATCCAGAGAAGTCCAAGATAGTGTTTTTTTTAGACTGGCTGCCACGAGCTGAAACGAATGCAGCCAAGAGCGAGCGTCTGTGACTTACGGTTCAAGAGATATTCACAGAAACATGGTTCTGAACTTTGCTGCCAGCCGCGAAAGCGAAAGTAACCAAGATCGAGCGTCTAGGATTTACTTGTGAATAGCTCGCCTGGGAAACTTTGAGATAAGTCAAAGACAGTGCTTCTATACTAATTGCCAGGCGCTGAGACGAATGCCGCCAAGATCAAGCGTCTAAGACTTACGGTTCAAGAATTAGCCTCAGAAACAGTGGGAAACAGTGCTTCTATACTAATTGCCAGGCGCTGAGACGAATGCCGCCAAGATCGAGCGTCTATGACTTACGGTTCAAGAATTAGCCTCAGAAACAGTGGTTTTGAACCGGCTACCAATAGCTCGCCTGGGAAACATCCAGAGAAGTCCAAGATAGTGTTTTTTTAGACTGGCTGCCACGAGCTGAAACGAATGCAGCCAAGAGCGAGCGTCTGTGACTTACGGTTCAAGAGTTATTCACAGAAACATGGTTCTGAACTTTGCTGCCAGCCGCGAAAGCGAAAGTAACCAAGATCGAGCGTCTAGGATTTACTTGTCAATAGCTCGCCTGGGAAACATCCAGAGAAGTCAAAGACAGTGCTTCTATACTAATTGCCAGGCGCTGAGACGAATGCCGCCAAGATCGAGCGTCTATGACTTACGGTTCAAGAATTAGCCTCAGAAACAGTGGGAAACAATGCTTCTATACTAATTGCCAGGCGCTGAGACGAATGCCGCCAAGATCGAGCGTCTAAGACTTACGGTTCAAGAATTAGCCTCAGAAACAGTGGTTCTGTACATGCTGCCAATAGCTCGCCTGGGAAACATCCAGAGAAGTCCAAGATAGTGTTTTTTTAGACTGGCTGCCACGAGCTGAAACGAATGCAGCCAAGAGCGAGCGTCTGTGACTTACGGTTCAAGAGAAATTAACAGAAACATGGTTCTGAACTTTGCTGCCAGCCGCGAAAGCGAAAGTAACCAAGATCGAGCGTCTAGGATTTACTTGTGAATAGCTCGCCTGGAAAACATCCAGAGAAGTCAAAGACAGTGCAGCTATACTAATTGCCAGGCGCTGAGACGAATGCCGCCAAGATCAAGCGTCTAAGACTTACGGTTCAAGAATTAGCCTCAGAAACAGTGGGAAACAGTGCTTCTATACTAATTGCCAGGCGCTGAGACGAATGCCGCCAAGATCGAGCGTCTATGACTTACGGTTCAAGAATTAGCCTCAGAAACAGTGGGTTCTGAACATGCTGCCAATAGCTCGCCTGGGAAACATCCAGAGAAGTCCAAGATAGTGTTTTTTAGACTGGCTGCCACGAGCTGAAACGAATGCAGCCAAGAGCGAGCGTCTGTGACTTACGGTTCAAGAGTTATTCACAGAAACATGGTTCTGAACTTTGCTGCCAGCCGCGAAAGCGAAAGCAACCAAGATCGAGCGTCTAAGATTTACTTGTGAATAGCTCGCCTGGGAAACTTTGAGATAAGTCAAAGACAGTGCTTCTATACTAATTGCCAGGCGCTGAGACGAATGCCGCCAAGATCAAGCGTCTAAGACTTACGGTTCAAGAATTAGCCTCAGAAACAGTGGGAAACAGTGCTTCTATACTAATTGCCAGGCGCTGAGACGAATGCCGCCAAGATCGAGCGTCTATGACTTACGGTTCAAGAATTAGCCTCAGAAACAGTGGTTCTGAACATGCTGCCAATAGCTCGCCTGGGAAACATCCAGAGAAGTCCAAGATAGTGTTTTTTAGACTGGCTGCCACGAGCTGAAACGAATGCAGCCAAGAGCGAGCGTCTGTGACTTACGGTTCAAGAGTTATTCACAGAAACATGGTTCTGAACTTTGCTGCCAGCCGCGAAAGCGAAAGTAACCAAGATCGAGCGTCTAGGATTTACTTGTGAATAGCTCGCCTGGGAAACTTTGAGATAAGTCAAAGACAGTGCTTCTATACTAATTGCCAGGCGCTGAGGACGAATGCCGCCAAGATCAAGCGTCTAAGACTTACGGTTCAAGAATTAGCCTCAGAAACAGTGGGAAACAGTGCTTCTATACTAATTGCCAGGCGCTGAGACGAATGCCGCCAAGATCGAGCGTCTATGACTTACGGTTCAAGAATTAGCCTCAGAAACAGTGGTTTTGAACCGGCTACCAATAGCTCGCATGGGAAACATCCAGAGAAGTCCAAGATAGTGTTTTTTTAGACTGGCTGCCACGAGCTGAAACGAATGCAGCCAAGAGCGAGCGTCTGTGACTTACGGTTCAAGAGTTATTCACAGAAACATGGTTCTGAACTTTGCTGCCAGCCGCGAAAGCGAAAGTAACCAAGATCGAGCGTCTAGGATTTACTTGTCAATAGCTCGCCTGGGAAACATCCAGAGAAGTCAAAGACAGTGCTTCTATACTAATTGCCAGGCGCTGAGACGAATGCCGCCAAGATCGAGCGTCTATGACTTACGGTTCAAGAATTAGCCTCAGAAACAGTGGGAAACAGTGCTTCTATACTAATTGCCAGGCGCTGAGACGAATGCCGCCAAGATCGAGCGTCTATGACTTACGGTTCAAGAATTAGCCTCAGAAACAGTGGTTCTGAACATGCTGCCAATAGCTCACCTGGGAAACATCCAGAGAAGTCCAAGATAGTGTTTTTTAGACTGGCTGCCACGAGCTGAAACGAATGCAGCCAAGAGCGAGCGTCTGTGACTTACGGTTCAAGAGATATTCACAGAAACATGGTTCTGAACTTTGCTGCCAGCCGCGAAAGCGAAAGTAACCAAGATCGAGCGTCTAGGATTTACTTGTGAATAGCTCGCCTAGGAAACTTTGAGATAAGTCAAAGACAGTGCTTCTATACTAATTGCCAGGCGCTGAGGACGAATGCCGCCAAGATCAAGCGTCTAAGACTTACGGTTCAAGAATTAGCCTCAGAAACAGTGGGAAACAGTGCTTCTATACTAATTGCCAGGCGCTGAGACGAATGCCGCCAAGATCGAGCGTCTATGACTTACGGTTCAAGAATTAGCCTCAGAAACAGTGGTTCTGAACATGCTGCCAATAGCTCGCCTGGGAAACATCCAGAGAAGTCCAAGATAGTGTTTTTTTTAGACTGGCTGCCACGAGCTGAAATGAATGCAGCCAAGAGCGAGCGTCTGTGACTTACGGTTCAAAAGTTATTCACATAAACATGGTTCTGAACTTTGCTGCCAGCCTGAAAGCGAAAGCAACCAAGATCGAGCGTCTAGGATTTACTTGTGAATAGCTCGCCTGGAAAACATCCAGAGAAATCAAAGACAGTGCAGCTATACTAATTGCCAGGCGCTGAGACGAATGCCGCCAAGATCAAGCGTCTAAGACTTACGGTTCAAGAATTAGCCTCAGAAACAGTGGGAAACAGTGCTTCTATACTAATTGCCAGGCGCTGAGACGAATGCCGCCAAGATCGAGCGTCTATGACTTACGGTTCAAGAATTAGCCTCAGAAACAGTGGTTCTGAACATGCTGCCAATAGCTCGCCTGGGAAACATCCAGAGAAGTCCAAGATAGTGTTTTATAGACTGGCTGCCACGAGCTGAAACGAATGCAGCCAAGAGCGAGCGTCTGTGACTTACGGTTCAAGAGTTATTCACATAAACATGGTTCTGAACTTTGCTGCCAGCCGCGAAAGCGAAAGCAACCAAGATCGAGCGTCTAGGATTTACTTGTGAATAGCTCGCCTGGAAAACATCCAGAGAAGTCAAAGACAGTGCAGCTATACTAATTGCCAGGCGCTGAGACGAATGCCGCCAAGATCGAGCGTCTATGACTTACGGTTCAAGAATTAGCCTCAGAAACAGTGGTTCTGAACATGCTGCCAATAGCTCGCCTGGGAAACATCCAGAGAAGTCCAAGATAGTGTTTTTTTAGACTGGCTGCCACGAGCTGAATCGAATGCAGCCAAGAGCGAGCGTCTGTGACTTACGGTTCAAGTGTTATTCACAGAAACATGGTTCTGAACTTTGCTGCCAGCCGCGAAAGCGAAAGTAACCAAGATCGAGCGTCTAGGATTTACTTGTGAATAGCTCGCCTGGGAAACTTTGAGATAAGTCAAAGACAGTGCTTCTATACTAATTGCCAGGCGCTGAGACGAATGCCGCCAAGATCAAGCGTCTAAGACTTACGGTTCAAGAATTAGCCTCAGAAACAGTGGGAAACAGTGATTCTATACTAATTGCCAGGCGCTGAGACGAATGCCGCCAAGATCGAGCGTCTATGACTTACGGTTCAAGAATTAGCCTCAGAAACAGTGGTTCTGAACATGCTGCCAATAGCTCGCCTGGGAAACATCCAGAGAAGTCCAAGATAGTGTTTTTTAGACTGGCTGCCACGAGCTGAAACGAATGCAGCCAAGAGCGAGCGTCTGTCACTTACGGTTCAAGAGTTATTCACAGAAACATGGTTCTGAACTTTGCTGCCAGCCGCGAAAGCGAAAATAACCAAGATCGAGCGTCTAGGATTTACTTGTCAATAGCTCGCCTGGGAAACTTTGAGATAAGTCAAAGACAGTGCTTCTATACTAATTGCCAGGCGCTGAGACGAATGCCGCCAAGATCGAGCGTCTATGACTTACGGTTCAAGAATTAGCCTCAGAAACAGTTGGAAACAATGCTTCTATACTAATTGCCAGGCGCTGAGACGAATGCCGCCAAGATCGAGCGTCTATGACTTACGGTTCAAGAATTAGCCTCAGAAACAGTGGTTCTGAACATGCTGCCAATAGCTCGCCTGGGAAACATCCAGAGAAGTCCAAGATAGTGTTTTTTTAGACTGGCTGCCACGAGCTGAAACGAATGCAGCCAAGAACGAGCGTCTGTGACTTACGGTTCAAGAGTTACTCACAGAAACATGGTTCTGAACTTTGCTGCCAGCCGCGAAAGCGAAAGTAACCAAGATCGAGCGTCTAGGATTTACTTGTGAATAGCTCGCCTGGGAAACTTTGAGATAAGTCAAAGACAGTGCTTCTATACTAATTGCCAGGCGCTGAGACGAATGCCAACAAGATCAAGCGTCTAAGACTTACGGTTCAAGAATTAGCCTCAGAAACAGTGGGAAACAGTGCTTCTATACTAATTGCCAGGCGCTGAGACGAATGCCGCCAAGATCGAGCGTCTATGACTTACGGTTCAAGAATTAGCCTCAGAAACAGTGGTTTTGAACCGGCTACCAATAGCTCGCCTGGGAAACATCCAGAGAAGTCCAAGATAGTGTTTTTTTAGACTGGCTGCCACGAGCTGAAACGAATGCAGCCAAGAGCGAGCGTCTGTGACTTACGGTTCAAGAGTTATTTACAGAAACATGGTTCTGAACTTTGCTGCCAGCCGCGAAAGCGAAAGTAACCAAGATCGAGCGTCTAGGATTTACTTGTGAGTAGCTCGCCTGGGAAACTTTGAGATAAGTCAAAGACAGTGCTTATATACTAATTGCCAGGCGCTGAGACGAATGCCGCCAAGATCAAGCGTCTAAGACTTACGGTTCAAGAATTAGCCTCAGAAACAGTGGGAAACAGTGCTTCTATACTAATTGCCAGGCGCTGAGACGAATGCCGCCAAGATCGAGCGTCTATGACTTACGGTTCAAGAATTAGCCTCAGAAACAGTGGTTTTGAACCGGCTACCAATAGCTCGCCTGGGAAACATCCAGAGAAGTCCAAGATAGTGTTTTTTTAGACTGGCTGCCACGAGCTGAAACGAATGCAGCCAAGAGCGAGCGTCTGTGACTTACGGTTCAAAAGTTATTCACATAAACATGGTTCTGAACTTTGCTGCCAGCCGCGAAAGCGAAAGCAACCAAGATCGAGCGTCTAGGATTTACTTGTGAATAGCTCGCCTGGAAAACATCCAGAGTAAGTCAAAGACAGTGCAGCTATACTAATTGCCAGGCGCTGAGACGAATGCCGCCAAGATCAAGCGTCTAAGACTTACGGTTCAAGAATTAGCCTCAGAAACAGTGGGAAACAGTGCTTCTATACTAATTGCCAGGCGCTGAGACGAATGCCGCCAAGATCGAGCGTCTATGACTTACGGTTCAAGAATTAGCCTCAGAAACAGTGGTTCTGAACATGCTGCCAATAGCTCGCCTGGGAAACATCCAGAGAAGTCCAAGATAGTGTTTTTTTAGACTGGCTGCCACGAGCTGAAACGAATGCAGCCAAGAGCGAGCGTCTGTGACTTACGGTTCAAGAGTTATTCACAGAAACATGGTTCTGAACTTTGCTGCCAGCCGCGAAAGCGAAAGTAACCAAGATCGAGCGTCTAGGATTTACTTGTGAATAGCTCGCCTGGGAAACTTTGAGAGTAAGTCAAAGACAGTGCTTCTATACTAATTGCCAGGCGCTGAGACGAATGCCGCCAAGATCAAGCGTCTAAGACTTACGGTTCAAGAATTAGCCTCAGAAACAGTGGGAAACAGTGCTTCTATACTAATTGCCAGGCGCTGAGACGAATGCCGCCAAGATCGAGCGTCTATGACTTACGGTTCAAGAATTAGCCTCAGAAACAGTGGTTCTGAACATGCTGCCAATAGCTCGCCTGGGAAACATCCAGAGAAGTCCAAGATAGTGTTTTTTAGACTGGCTGCCACGAGCTGAAACGAATGCAGCCAAGAGCGAGCGTCTGTCACTTACGGTTCAAGAGTTATTCACAGAAACATGGTTCTGAACTTTGCTGCCAGCCGCGAAAGCGAAAATAACCAAGATCGAGCGTCTAGGATTTACTTGTCAATAGCTCGCCTGGGAAACATCCAGAGAAGTCAAAGACAGTGCTTCTATACTAATTGCCAGGCGCTGAGACGAATGCCGCCAAGATCGAGCGTCTATGACTTACGGTTCAAGAATTAGCCTCAGAAACAGTTGGAAACAATGCTTCTATACTAATTGCCAGGCGCTGAGACGAATGCCGCCAAGATCGAGCGTCTATGACTTACGGTTCAAGAATTAGCCTCAGAAACAGTGGTTCTGAACATGCTGCCAATAGCTCGCCTGGGAAACATCCAGAGAAGTCCAAGATAGTGTTTTTTTAGACTGGCTGCCACGAGCTGAAACGAATGCAGCCAAGAACGAGCGTCTGTGACTTACGGTTCAAGAGTTATTCACAGAAACATGGTTCTGAACTTTGCTGCCAGCCGCGAAAGCGAAAGTAACCAAGATCGAGCGTCTAGGATTTACTTGTGAATAGCTCGCCTGGGAAACTTTGAGATAAGTCAAAGACAGTGCTTATATACTAATTGCCAGGCGCTGAGACGAATGCCGCCAAGATCAAGCGTCTAAGACTTACGGTTCAAGAATTAGCCTCAGAAACAGTGGGAAACAGTGCTTCTATACTAATTGCCAGGCGCTGAGACGAATGCCGCCAAGATCGAGCGTCTATGACTTACGGTTCAAGAATTAGCCTCAGAAACAGTGGTTCTGAACATGCTGCCAATAGCTCGCCTGGGAAACATCCAGAGAAGTCCAAGATAGTGTTTTTTTAGACTGGCTGCCACGAGCTGAAACGAATGCAGCCAAGAGCGAGCGTCTGTGACTTACGGTTCAAGAGTTATTCACAGAAACATGGTTCTGAACTTTGCTGCCAGCCGCGAAAGCGAAAGTAACCAAGATCGAGCGTCTAGGATTTACTTGTGAATAGCTCGCCTGGGAAACTTTGAGATAAGTCAAAGACAGTGCTTCTATACTAATTGCCAGGCGCTGAGACGAATGCCGCCAAGATCAAGCGTCTAAGACTTACGGTTCAAGAATTAGCCTCAGAAACAGTGGGAAACAGTGCTTCTATACTAATTGCCAGGCGCTGAGACGAATGCCGCCAAGATCGAGCGTCTATGACTTACGGTTCAAGAATTAGCCTCAGAAACAGTGGTTCTGAACATGCTGCCAATAGCTCGCCTGGGAAACATCCAGAGAAGTCCAAGATAGTGTTTTTTTAGACTGGCTGCCACGAGCTGAAACGAATGCAGCCAAGAGCGAGCGTCTGTGACTTACGGTTCAAGAGTTATT